>NC_057812.1:412439243-412445983 GCF_018294505.1 Triticum aestivum
GAGAGAGAGATGGAGAGAGACCTGACAAAGGGGATCCACCCAGGTCAAAACCATCGTTGACTAGTGCCACATCAGCAACGGGTGGAGACAAACCGGCCAGGTGGTGTTTTGTCCGGTTTTGGTTTATTTGGGTGGTAGAAGAAGCCGAAAAATAGATCAGGGGGTAAAGTGAACCACCCACTTTATTCAGCGTAGTAAAATGGACTTTTTTCAAAATCATATAAAATAGCATATTAATGCATATAAAACATCCAAAATAGATAATATAATAGCATGGAGTAATAAAAAAATTATAGATACGTTGGAGACGTATCAGGCATCCCCAAGCTTAATTCTTGCTCATCCTCGAGTAGGTAAATGATAAAAACAGAACTTTTGATATGGAATGCTACCTAACATATTTATCCATGAATTCTCTTTATTGTGGCATGAATATTCATATATGTATGATTCAAAACAAAAGTTTAATATTGACATAAAAACAATAGTACTTCAAGCATACTAACAAAATAATTATATCTTCTCAAAATATCATGGCCAAAGAAAGCATATCCCTACAAAATCATATAGTCTAGCTATGCTCCATATTCATCACACAAAATATTTAAATCATGCACAACCCTGATGACAAGCCAAGAAATTGTTTCATACTTTTAATGTTCTCAAACTTTTTCAATTTTCACGCAACACATGAGCGTGAGCCATGGACATAGCACTATAGGTGGTATAGACGGTGGTTGTGGAGAAGAAAAAAAAGAAGGAGATAGTCTCACATCAACTAGGCGTATCAACGGGCTATGGAGATGCCCATCAATAGATATCAATGCGAGTGCGTAGGGATTGCCATGCAACGGATGCACTAGAGCTATAAGTTTATGAAAGCTCAAAACAAAAACTAAGTGGGTGTGGATCCAACTCGCTTGCTCACGAAGACCTAGGGAAATTTGAGGAATCCCATCATTGGAATATACAAGCCAAGTTATATAATGAAAATTCCCACTAGTATATGAAAGGGATATCATAGGAGACTCTCTATCACGAAGATCATGGTGCTACCTTGAAGCACAAGCGTGGTAAAAGGATAGTAACATTGCCCCTTCTCTCTTTTCTCTCATTTTTTATTTGGGCCTTCTCTCATTTTTTGGCCTCTTATTTTTGGTCCGCAGTCTCATCCCGACTTGTGGGAGAATAATAGTATCCATCATCCTTTCCTCACATGGGACAATGCTCTAATAATGAAGATCATCACACTTTTATTTACTTACAACTCAAGAATTACAACTCGTTACTTATAACAAAATATGACTCTATATGAATGCCTCCGGCGGTGTACCGGGATGTGCAATGAATTAAGAGTGACATGTATGAAAGAATTATGAACGATGGCTCTGCCACAAATACGATGTCAACTACATGATCATGCAAAGCAATATGACAATAATGGAGCGTGTCATATCAATGGAACGGTGGAAAGTTGCATGGCAATATATCCCGGAATGGCCATGGAAATGCCATAATAGGCAGGTATGTTGGCTATTTTGAGGAAGGTATATGGTGGGTTTATGGTACCGGCGAAAGTTGCGTGGTACTAGAAAGGCTAGCAATGGCGGAAATGTGAGAGTGCGTATAATCCATGGACTTAACAGTAGTCATAAAGAACTCACATACTTATTGCAAAAATATGTTAGTCATCGAAACAAAGTACTACGTGCATGCTCCCAGGGGGATAGATTGGTAGGAAAATATCATCGCTCATCCCCGACCGCCACTCATCAGGAAGACAATCAATAAATAAACCATGCTCCGACTTCATCACAGAACGGTTCACCATACGTGCATGCTATGGGACTCACAAACTTTAACACAAGTATTTATCAAATTCACAACTACTCACTAGCATGACTTTAATATCACCATTTTAATATCTCAAAACAATCATAAGGAATCAAACTTATCATAGTATTGAATGCACTTTATATGAAAGTTTTTATTATATCCCTCTTGGATGCCTATCATATTAGGACTAAATTTATAACCAAAGAAAATTACCATGATATTTTCAAGACTATCAAAATAATATAAGTGAAGTGCGAGATTTCATCAATTTCTATAAAATAAAACCACCGCCGTGCTCTAAAAAGATATAAGTGAAGCACTACAGCAAATTTGCCTAGCTCAAAAGATATAAGTGAAGCACATAGAGTATTCTAATAAATCACGATTCATGCGTGTCTCTCTCAAAAGGTGTGTACACCAAGGATGATTGTGGAAAACTAAAAGAAAAGACTCAAATCATACAAGATGCTCCAAGCAAAACACATATCATGTGGTGAATAAAAATATAGCCTCAAGTAAAGTTACCGATAGACAAAGACGAAAGAGGGCATGCCTTCCGAGGCATCCCCAAGCTTAGGCTATTGGTTGTCCTTGAATATTACCTTGGGGTGCCTTGGGCATCCCCAAAATTAGGCTTTTGCCACTCCTTATTCCATAGTCCATCAAATCCTTACCCAAAACGTAAAAACTTCACAACACAAAACTCAACAAAAAATCTTATAAGCTCCGTTAGTATAAGAAAATAAATCACCACTTTTGTTACTGTTGTGAAATAATTATTTTTTTATATTGGTGTAATATCTACTGTATTCCAACTTTTCCATTGTTCATACCCCCAATACTAGCCATAGATTCATCAAAATAAGCAAACAACGCAAAGAAAACAGAATCGGTCTAAAACAGAACAGTCCGTAGAAATTTGGAGATTTGGAATACTTCTGTAACTCCAAAAATCCTGAAAAAATAGGACGACCTAAGAAAATTGTGTATTAATCTTATGAAAAAAAATCAGTATTTTATCATGCTTCTGTTAGAAATGAAAATTAATCTCCTAGGCGCAAAAGTTTCTGTTTTTCAGCAAGATCAAATCAACTACCACCGTAAGCTATCCCAAAGGTCTTACTTGGCACAAACAGTAATTAAAACACAAAACCACATCTAACCATAGGCTAGATGAATTATTTAATGCAAAACAGAGCCTAAAAAAGCAAAAACAAAAAATAAAATTGGGTTGCTTCCCAACAAGCGCTATTGTTTAACGCCCTTAGCTAGGCATAAAACATGAATAGATCTAAGTATTATCATTTTTGGTATGCAATCCATAAGTGGCTCTCATAATAGATTCATAAGGCAATTTAATTTTCTTTCTTGGAAAGTGTTCCATGGCTTTCCTTAATGGAAATTGAAATCTAATGTTTCCTTCTTTCATATCAATAATTGCACCAATTGTTCTAAGGAAAGGTCTACCAAGAATAATATGACATGTAGGATTGCAATCTATATCAAGAAAAATGGAATCTACGGGCACATAATTCCTATTTGCAACAATAAGAACATCATTAATCCTTCCCATAGGTTTCTTAATAGTGGAATCCGCAAGATGCAAATTTATGGAACAATCATCAAATTCATGGAAACTTAACACATCACATAAAGTTTTTGGAATCGTGGAAACGCTAGCACCCAAATCACACAAAGCATGGCATTCATAATCTTTAATCTTAATATTAATAGTAGGTTCCCACTCATGATAAAGTTTTATAGGGATAGAAACTTCCAATTCAAGCTTTTCTTCAAAAGATTGCATCATAGTATCAACGATATGTTTAGTAAAAGCTTTGTTTTGACTATGAGCATGAGGGGAATTCAACATGGATTTCAACAAGGAAATACAATCTATTAAATAAAAATTATCATAATTAAATTCCTTGAAATCCAAAAGAGTGGGTTCATTACTACTTAAAGTTTTGACCTCTCCGATCCCACTTTTATCAATTTTTGCATCAAGATCTAAAAACTCCGAATCATTGGGACGCCTTGTAACTAAAGTTGACTCATCTTTAGTCCCATCTTTATCAAGATTTATATTAGAAAACAAAGATTCAATAGGAGTCACATCAATTACTTTAAGATCTTCATCATTATTCAAAGCCTCTGATTTGGCAGCCATTTTGTTTACTAAAGTAGCTTGTTTATTAGAAATTTGACCTACTAAATTTTCAAGATGCGCAAACTGAGATCTCAAACCATAAAATTCCTTAGACATATCATCAAGCTCTTTATTCATGTATTCCATAAAAATTTTCTGCTCCTTGAGCTCATTACTAAAGAAATTGTTGTGCTCAAATTAGAAAGACATGAAGTTTCTAACATTATTTTTAATTTCCTCTAACCTCTTAAGGCGATGGTTAACGTTTTTTGGAGGAATCATTGTTTCAAGGAAAGCAATCCAGCACACGAGCACACCAAAAACAAGCGGAGAAGACGAACAAAAGAGGGGTGAAGAAAAGGCATATCTTTTCGAAAATCGTTTTAGAAGTGGGGGAGAGGAAAATGAGAGGCGAATGGAAAATAATGTAATACGAGGGATGAGAGTTTATGATGGGTACTTGGTATGTCTTGGCTTGGCATAGATCTCCCCGGCAACAGCGCCACAAATTCTTCCTGCTACCTCTTGAGCTTGCGTTGGTTTTTCCCTTGAAGAGGAAAGTGTGATGCAACAAAGTAAAGTAAGTATTTCCCTCAGTTTTGAGAACCAAGGTATCAATCCAGGAGGAGACAATGCACAAGCCACCGAATACATGCACAAACAAACACCAACTTGCACCCAACGCGATAAAGGGGTTGTTAATCCCTTCAGGATTATTTGCAAAGTGAGATATGATATAGATGGATAAACGGTAAAGTAATATTTTTGGTATTTTTGGTTTATGGAACGGAAAGTAAAAGATTGCAAAGAAAGTAAATAGGAAACTAAAATTGTACATCGGAAACTTAAATGATGGAAAGTAGACCCGGGGGTCATAGGTTTCACTAGAGGCTTCTCTCAAGATAGAAAATATTACGGTGGGTGAACAAATTACTGCCGAGCAATTGATAGAAAAGCGCAAAGTTATGATGATATCTAAGGCAATGATCATGAATATAGGCACCACGTCCGTATCAAGTAGACCGACTCCTGCCTGCATCTACTACTATTACTCCACACATCGATCGACTCCTGCCTGCATCTAGAGTATTAAGTTCATGAAGAATAGAGTAACACATTAAGTAAGATGACATGATGTAGCGGGATAAACTCAAGCAATATGATGAAAACCCCATCTTTTTATCCTCGATGGCAACAATACAATATGTGCCTTGCTGCCCCTACTGTCACTGGGAAAGGACACCACAAGATTGAACCCAAAGCTAAGCACTTCTCTCATTGCAAGAAAAACCAATCTAGTTGGCCAAACCAAATCGATAGTTCGAAGAGACTTGCAAAGATATCAAATCATGCATATAAGAATTCAGAGGAGATTCAAATAATATTCATAGATAAGCTGATCATAAATCCACAATTCATCGGATCTTGGCAAACACACTGCAAAAGAGTATTACATCGAATAGATCTCCAAGAACATCGAGGAGAACTTTGTATTGAGAATCAAAGAGAGAGAAAAATCCATCTAGCTACTAGCTATGGACCAGTAGGTCTGTGGTAAACTACTCACGCTTCATTGGAGAGGCAATGGTGTTGATGTAGAAGCCCTCCGTGATCGAAACCCCCTCCGGCAGGATGCCGGAAAAGGCCCCATAGATGGGATCTCACGGGTACAGAAGGTTGCGGTGGTGGAAAAGTCGTTTCGTGGCTCCCCTGGAAGGTTTTGGGATATTTGAGAATATATAGGCAGAAGAAATAGGTCGATGGAGTCATGAGGGGCCCACAATGGTGGGGGGCGTGCCCTACCCCCCTGGGCACGCCTCCCGACCTTGTGGCCCCCTGATGGTTTTCCCGACGTGCACTCCAAGCCATCTAGATGTCTTCTGGTCCAAGAAAAATCATCACGAAAGTTTCATTCCGTTTGGACTCCGTTTGGTATTCCTTTTCTGCGAAACTCTAAAACAAGGAAAAAACAAGAACTCGCACTGGGCTCTAGGTTAATAGGTTAGTCCCAAAAATCATATAAAACAACATATTAGTGCATATAAAACATCCAAAACAGATAATATAATAGCATGGAACAATAAAAAAATATAGATACGTTGGAGACGTATCAGTCACGAGGTGATGTCTTACAGAACGAATAAAGAGACTTGTCGGTAATGAGATTGAACTAGGAATGAAGATACCGACGATCGAATCTCGGGCAAATAACATACCGATAGACAAAGGGAATTACGTATGTTGTCATAACGGTTCAACCGATAAAGATCTTCGTAGAATATGTTGGAGCCAATATGGGCATCCAGGTTCTGCTATTTCTTATTGATCGGAGAGGTGTCTCGGTCATGTCTACATAGTTCTCGAACCCATAGGGTCCGCACGCTTAACGTTCGTTGACAATATAGTATTATATGAGTTATGTGATTTGGTGATCGAATGTTGTTCGGAGTCCTGGATGAGATCACGGACATGACAAGGAGTCTCGAAATGATTGAGAGGTAAAGATTGATATATAGGACGATGGTATTCGGACACCGGAAGTGTTTCAGAGGGTACCGGGTACTTATCGGGTCACCGGAAAGGAGTTCCAGTCACCCCCGATAAAGATATGGGCCTTGTGGGCCAATAGAGGGAACACACCAGCCCACAAGGGGCTGGTGCGCTCCTATATAGGCCGGACCTATGAGGAGGAGAAGGAAATAGGGAAGGGAAAGGAAAGTGTGGAGTAGGACTACCCCTTCCTTCCCTCTCCCCC
>NC_057812.1:412446214-412535872 GCF_018294505.1 Triticum aestivum
TAGGGCTGCCGCCAGGTATCTTGGGGCACCCTAGGGACTGCCTCCTCCCCTCCCACTATATATACATGGGTAGGGGGCGCCACACAAGGACACACACCATTGTCTTAGCTGTGTGATGCGCCCCTGTCCACCGTTTACTCCCTCGGTCATATTTTCGTAGTGCTTAGGCGAAGCACTGCGAAGATCACATCACCATCACCGTCACCACACTGTCGTGCTGCCGGAACTCATCTGCTACCTCACCGTCTTGCTGGAATAAGAAGGCGGAGGACGTCATCGAGCTGAACGTGTGCAGAACACGGAGGTGCCGTGCGTTCGGTACTAGATCGGTTGGAGCGGGAAGAAAGTTCGACTAGATCAACCACATTGTGAAACGCTTCCGCGTACGGTCTACGAGGGTACGTAGACACACTCTCCCCCTCTCATTGCTATGCATCTCCATGGATAGATCATTGCGTGTGCGTAGAATTTTTTGGTTTTCCATGCAATGATTCCCAACAGTGGCATCATGAGCCAGGTCTATGCGTAGATGATATGCACGAGTAGAACACAAAGAATTGTGGGCGGTGATAGTCATACTGCTTACCACCAATGTCTTATTTTGATTCGGTGGTATTGTGGGATGAAGTGTCCCGGACCAACCTTACATGTCCACGCACATGAGACCGGTTCCACCGACAGACATGCAACTAGTTTTGCATAAAGGTGGCTGGCAGGTGTCTGTTTCTCCTACTTTAGCTAAATCGAATTTGACTGCGGCCGGTCCTTTAAGAAGGTTATAACAGCAAACTTGACGAAACACCGATGTGGTTTTATGCCTAGGTAAGAACGGTTCTTGCTAGAAGCCCGTAGCAGCCACGTAAAACTTGTAACAACAAAGTATAGGATGTCTAACTTGTTTTTGCAGGGCATGTTGTGATGTGATATGGTCAAGACATGATGTGATAAATGTTATTGTATGAGATGATCATGTTTTGTAAGATATCTGACAACCGGCAGGAGCCTTATGGTTGTCTCTTTATTGTATGAACTACAAACGCCATGTAATTGATTTACTTTATCACTATGCGTTAGCGATAGTTGTATAAGCAATAGTTGACGAGACAACCACGACGCTACGATCGATATCAAGGTGTCGAGCCAGTGATGATGGGGATCATGACGATGCTTTGGAGATGGAGATCAAAAGCACAGGATGATGATGGGCATATCATGTCACATATATTGATTGCATGTGATGTTTATCTTTTATGCACCTTATTATGCTTAGTACGGCAGTAGCATTATAAGATGACCCCTTCACTAAATTTCAAGGTAAAATTGTTCTCCATGAGTATGCACCGTTGCTACAGTTCTTCGTTTCGAGACACCACGTGATGATCGGGTGTGATAGACTATACATTCACTTACAACGGGTGTAAGACAGTTTTACACATGCAGAATACTTGGGTTAAACTTGACGAGCCTCATGTACAGAAATGGCCTCGGAACACTGGAGACCGAAATGTCGAACATGAATCATATAGTAGATATGATCAACATAGAGATGTTCACCATTGATGACTACCCCATCTCACGTGATGATTGGACATGGGTTAGTTGATTTGGATCACGTATCACTTAGATGACTTGAGGGATGTCTACTTAAGTGAGAGTTCATTAGTAATTTGATTAATTGAAGTTAATTTATCATGAACTTAGTCTTGATAGTTTCGCATATCTATGTTGTAGATCAATAGCTCGTGATATAGCTCCTATATTTTTTTTGTTATGTTCCTAGAGAAAAATAAGTTGAAAGATGATAGTAGCAATGATGCGGACTGGGTCCGTGATCTGAGGATTATCCTAATTGCTGCAAGGAAGAATTATGTCCTTGATGCACCGCTAGGTGACAGACCTATTGTACGAGCAGATGCAGACGTTATGAACGTTTGACAAGCTCGATATGATGACTACTTAATAGTTTAGTACACCATGCTTTACGGCTTAGAACCGGGACTTCAAAAATGTTTTGAACGCCACGGAGCATATGAGATGTTCCAAGAGATGAAATTGGTATTTCAGACTCATGCCCGTGTCAAGAGGTATGAGACCTCTGACAAGTACTTTGCCTACAAGATGGCACTACAAAAAAAAGACACATCCATGACATTTTGGGCCGAATGAATTTTTTCTATCATACTTATGACACCTCTATGACAATAATTGTGACAAAACCCGATATCATCATAGATGTGGTGGGGTCCTACTTCTATGACAAAAAATCATGACAGAAAATGGGCTTTTCATCCTGGGCAGGCCGGAGACGTAGCTGCATGACATTCTTTGGGCCATCCATGACAGAAAAAACCATGGTAGAAGCGAGGGCGAGGAAAATATCGGGGAGTTCTCGGTTACGGTGGGTGGTCGGGGGCCGAGCGATGCGCGTTTCTCTCGTACGCACACGCGTGTGTGCGAGGTGTTGGGCTCTAACTGAATCCGAGCGAGGCGTTGGGCTCTAACTGAACCCGAGCGATTGCACTACAGGCTACGCGTTACTGAACCCGAGTGATCTATCGATGGCTGTTAACTGAACCGGATCGAGCGATTCCTTTGCTACCGCTGCTAACTAAAGCCGATCGATGTTGCCTCTGGATTAACAATGAGCGTTGTTGGGGAGTTTGGATGAATAGTTCCCGATGGGGGTTGGATGAACAGGAACCTGTGGTAGTATAGGCCGTTGCCGCTGGATGAATAGTACCCCAATTGATCGAGCCGGTGGATACAGGACCCCATGGAGGGCTGGTTGAACAGGACCCTATGGAGGGCTGGTTGAACAGATGCCGGTGGAGGGCTGGTTGAGCAGTAGCCGGTGGAGGGCTGGATGAACAGTAGCCCGTGGAGGGGTGGTTGAACAGGACCCTGTGGAGAGGACTGGTTGAACAGTAGCCGGTGGAGGCTGGATGAACATGAGCCCGTGGATGAACAGTCGCAGGTGGAGGCTGGAGGAGGTCGACGGTGGATGAACAATAGCCTGTGGAGGCTGGAGGAGGTCGACGGTGGAGATGAACAGTATCCTGTGGAGTCCCGTTTTGCGATACGCCACACCCCTTGAGGGAGTCCAGGATTAGGGGGTCTTCGGACAGCCGGACCATCTCCATTGGCCGGACTGTTAGACTATGAAGATACAAGATTGAAGACTTCGTCTCGTGTCTGGATAGGACTCTACTTGGCGTGGAAGGCAAGCTAGGCAATATGGATATGGATATCCCCTCCTTTGTAAGCGACCTTGTGTAACCCTAACCCTCTTTGGTGTCTATATAAACCGAAGGGCTTTAGTCCGTAGGACAACAACCACAACATACAATCATACCATAGGCTAGCTTCTAGGGTTTAGCCTCTCTGATCTCGTGGTAGATCTACTCTTGTACTACCCATATCATCAATATTAATCAAGCAGGACATAGGGTTTTACCTCCATCAAGAGGGCCCGAACCTGGGTAAAACATTGTGTCCCCTGCCTCCTGTTACCATCCAGCCTAGACGCACAATTTGGGAACCCCTACCCGAGATCCGCCGGTTTTGACACTGACATTGGTGCTTTCATTGAGAGTTCCTCTGTGTCGTCACCTTTAGGCCCGATGGCTCCTCCGATCATCAACAACGATGCGGTCCAGGGTGAGACCTTTCTCCTCGGATAGATCTTCGTGTTCGGCGGCTTTGCACTGCGGGCTAATTCGCTTGGCCATCTAGAGCAGATTGAAAGCTACGCCCCTGGCCATCAGGTCAGATTTGGAAGTTTGAACTACACGGCCGACATCCACGGAGACTTGATCTTCGACGGGTTCGAGCCACAGTCGGGCGCGCCGTACTGTCACGATGGGTATGACCTAGCTCTGCCGCCGAACAGTACCCCAGAGGCCACGCCCGCATCAGCTCCGACCCTTAGCTCGGAGGCAACTAAGCCTATCGAGGATGGGTGGCTAGACACCTCCTCAGGGGCTGTAGTCTCAACGGCGATCGAGCCGAACACCAACCTAATCCTCCGCGAAGCCCGTGACCCCAAGGCGTCAGACTCTTTTCCAGACTCCGAACCGCTTGAGCCCGTTCCTATCGAATCCGATTGGGCGCCGATCATGGAGTTTACCTCCACGGATATTTTTCAGCACTCGCCCTTTGGCGACATACTGAACTCATTAAGGTCTCTCTCCTTGTTAGGAGAATCCTAGCCGAACTATGTCCGGCAGGACTGGGACGCGGACGACGAAGAAATTCGAAGCCCACCCACCACCCACTTAGTAGCCACTGTCGATGACTCAACCGACATGCTCGACTTCGACTCCGAAGACATCGATGGTATGGACGACGATGCGGGAGGCGAAGAGGAACCACCGCCCACAGGGCGCTGGACGTCCACCTCATCATATGACGTATATATGGTGGACACTCCAAAAGAAGACGACAACGAGGAACGGAAGGATGCAACGAAGGCTTGTCCCCTCGAGAAGCAGTCAAAGTGGCGGCGTAAGCGCCACCCCAAATCCCGCCTCGGCAGAAATAACGATCATACAGACCCAGCGTTGGAGCAGGGCGAACCACTACCGGACCACGGCAATACGGAGAATCAAACCGAACAAACCAATTCTGTCAAAGATAATAGTCCGGACGACATAACGCCGGACGGGCACCCAGAGCAGCAGAATGCCCGTCAAAGGCTTGTTGCCACCGCGAGGAGTCTGAAAAAGCATAAGCAAAGGCTCAAGGCTGCGCATGACACACTCCAAATCAGATGGAGTAAAGTACTCAACACAACAGCGAAGTATGGAGGCAATCGCCCCACCAAGAGCTACCCGAAGCGGAAGTTGCTACCCGAATTCAATGAGGAGGCCCTAGATCCCCCACAACCAAAAATCAAAACGGCCACCTGGCCGGATAGACGACCTCACGGCCAACATGGAGCGGCAAACAACTCCACTCACAAGCCAATAAGCGATCCACACGAGGGCTCGCACCAAAAGGACGGCGCAACCAGATCCATCTATTGACCACGCAAGCGCGCCCCAGCATATGATGTAACACAACAAACATCAGAACAATGCGGTACACCCATATATAGGGGTGCCGCACACCCCCTATGTTTCACCGATGAGGTGCTGGACCATGAATTTCCAGAGGGATTCAAACCCGTAAACATAGAGGCATATGACGGAACAACAGACCCTGGGGTCTGGATTGCGGACTACATCCTCCATATCCATATGGCTCAAGGCGATGATCTCCACGCCATCAAGTACTTACCCCTCAAGCTCAAAGGGCTAGCTTGGCACTGGGTTAAAAGCCTCCCCGAAGACTCCATTGGAAGCTGGGAAGAGCTCGAAGACGCTTTTTGGGCAAATTTTCAAGGGACTTATGTCCGACCCCCGGATACGAACGATCTGAGTCATATAACTCAACAGCCCGGAGAGTCAGTCCGAAAGCTTTGGAACAGGTTTCTTATTAAGAAGAACCAAATAGTTGACTGCCCGGACGCTGAAGCCTTGGCAGCTTTTAAGCATAGCGTCCGCGACGAATGGCTTGCCAGACACCTCGGCCAAGAAAAGCCGAGAACAATGGCAGCATTAACAAGCCTCATGACCTGCTTTTGCACGGGTGAGGACAGCTGGCTAGCCAGATGCAGCACCAGGGACCCAAGCACATCCAAAGTTAGAGATGAAAATGGGAAATCCTGACGCAGCAAAAATAATAAGCATCGGAATAAAGAAGACAGCCCGAAGGGCACGACGGTACACGCCGGATTCCGAAGCTCTCGGCCAGGTCAGCAAAAGCCGCCCTTTAAAGGCGCTAGAGATGAACTGTCCAGCCTGAACAAAATTCTGGACCAAGTATGTCAGATCCATAGCACCCATGGTAAACCCGCTAATCATACCCAAAGAGAATGTTGGGTCTTCAAGCAGTTCGGCAAGCTCAATGCCGTACACAAGGGGGAGGATACACCAAACGAAGATGAGGATGAGCCTCTCAAGCAAGACACTGGGGAACAAAAGAAGTTTCCATCAGAAGTCAAAACAGTCAATGTATTACACATGATCATGGGAAGCAAAGCGGCCCTCCCAAATAAATATGCCCAAGGGCCTATCACCGCGAAACCCTGCCACTGGTTGTCTCAACCGGTCACTTTCGACCATCGTGATTACTCAGCAAGTATTCGGCGGGCAGGATGGGCTCCCCTGGTATTAGACCCAATAATGGACAGATACCAGTTTGCACGAGTCCTGATGCACGGTGGCAGCAGTTTAAACCTGATATACCAGGACACAATTCGCGAAATGGGGACAGATCCAACGAAAATTTGCCATAGCAACACTACCTTTAAAGGAGTAACGCCAGGCCCAGGGGCTCACTGTGCGGGCTCCCTGCTACTAAAGGTTATATTCAGCTTCCCCGATAACTCCCGTAGCGAACATTTAACCTTCCACATTGCTCTGTTCCAATGCGGTTATCAAGCACTACTTGGACGCGAAGCTTTTGCTCGCTTTAATGCAATACCGCATTACGCTTCCCTCACACTCAAGATGCCCGGTCCACGTGGCATCATTATAGTGAATGGAAGTATTAAGCGATCTTTGCGCGCCGAAGAGAATGCGACTGCCTTCGCAGCCACACACTAAAAACGGGCTCACCAACTAAAGCATTTGATAGGTCGTCAAGACCACGGACGCGGTTAGACGAGTTCGGCGCTGCTATATGTAATTTGTACTGGATTGATGGCCACACCCCTATTACAAATACAAGGGGCTCAATGCGCGCAGACAAGTGGCAATTTCTACTCATTTCTAGTTATACATGGTTTCTTTAAAAAATCAACTTTTTGCACGACAACTTCTTCACTTAAGTTCCTCTCTTTTACAGATGACCATCATGGTACACCCGTCCAGGATACGACACAACGGAGACACAGGCGCAGACGTGAAGCAGGGACCCGCTCCAAGGATTCTTTTTAGATTAAGACCCTGCGTAAACCTTTTTTATTGTCTCTTGTTGATACACATCCACCGAATCCTCAGCACAGTTGAGAAGGATGCTGACATCTTGGCATGTGGCCACGTCAGAATAATGCACGTACCTAGACACAAGGGGCTTCTTACAAAGGGCACTATGTAGGCCCGGTTTATGCCATAAAGACCGAATACCTTAGGGAGTGTTCGGCGTCACGAGTTTGGCCTTATATGCATCAGCTCCAAATCATTGTCTTTGGTCAAATGTTGGGTTTGCACGGCTCCTGTGTTTTGGTGCCTTACGTTCCGCTTTATCGTCTAAGGTAGCACCAGGAGAACTATTGCGATTGTGCCCTGGTTCATCCGGACGAGCACCTCAGTAGAGAAAGCTGAAAACTGACTGTCATGATATAGCGTGAGACTGGTCAACCACTCGATGACCTATCGGAATGTTAGAATTCCTCCGCCTTAACGAAGGGCCATTTTCCGGCCAGGCATGTATGAACCCCGAGATCGGGAGAGTGCGGAGCCACCAGGGGCTATCTAGTAGCCCCACTGTCAAACTCCTATGGCTAAGTGAAAGTGTTAAAGCATTATAGTCCGGTTGCCTCGTTCGCTGCGCTATCACCTCCTTAATAGGACCAAGATGTTGGGTTAAGTGTGAACACACATTTTTTGCGAGCACCTCCGCATTATATGTGTGGGGGCTGAAGCCGACGACTGCAATCTTTCAGGTTATACACATGTATACATAAATGGCCGCACAAGAGGCATCATATTACTTTCAGGCAAAAGTATAAACACAGCCTTATAAAATTTCATAAAAACATTGTGTTTATAATGGGAATACATATCACTCAAACATAATATTCTTCGAGCACTGGGCCTCTATCAAACGAGCACCCTCGAGAACCTCCTTGAAATAGTGCTCGACAACCACTCGTCCTATGGCCGAACCCTGCGCCGCAACAGTGGTAGCGTCCATCTCCGCCCAGTATGCTTTAACACGGGCAAGGGCCATCCACGAGCCTTCTATGCACGCCGACCTCTTCATCGCATTAATGCACGGCAACACACCAAGGAACTGCTGCACTAAGCTGAAATAGCTGTTCGGCTTTGGCTTTTCCAGCCATAGCTGATCCACGACAAACCTCATGGCGAGTCCGGACAACCTATTTGTTCATCCCATTCGGCTAGCTGATCAGTCAATGGAAGCGGATGCTCTAGAACATTGAATTGCGACCAGAACAGCTTGTCCACCTCACGATCTGTTTGACCTTGGAAGTATTTGGCCGCATCGGCAGCGCTCGCCGCCAAGTCCATATATGCATCTGTCGAACTCCACAGCCGATCCAGAGGGGCATACCGTGGATCTCCGAACTTCCTCCGTAGCATGAAGGGCTTCCCAGCCGCAATATCCCTGGCTTCCCGCAGCTCCTCCTTCTTCGCTCTCATAGCAGAGCAGGTGCCTTTGTCCGCCATCAAGGCCTTCTCAAGGTCCGTTGCCTTCGCTCGGTTTTCTTTTTCAAGGAGCCGACAACGGTCGGCAATGTCTTTTAATTCTACGGCCATCTTGGCCATCTTCTCTTTGCTCTCGCAATGTGCGGCCTTCTCGGCTTTCAACTCTTCGGCCACCTTCAAAGCAGCCGCATTACTAATCCTCGCTTGTTCCTTGGCTCGGGCAAGTTCTACCCGCAAGGTTTCCACGGTGGCAGCTCCATCTGCAGTCACAACATATTAAAGATACTGGCACCATGCTCCTCTTACTACGTGGCATTCACCAGAAAATAACACTTACCCTGTGCCTCGTCAAGCCTCTTGTTAACAAGCTCGATGTCGGCGTCTGCCGCATCCAGTTGCCGTTTTAATTCGGCAAACTCACTAGTCCGGCTAGCCACCGGAGCTTCCACCACCTGCACATAAAGGCAGTCTGGTTATTGCCTGGGAGTATGATCCTCTGTTCGCTGCCGTTCTCGACGACAACTAGAGTCTCAGGGGCTACTATCTACACAGGGCATACCTAACATGTGCGATACTATCACATATTATCTCACGTACCTCAAAGCTTGTCAGTAGACTCATAAAGGCTTCATGGAATCCACTTTTGGCAGACGAAATTCTCTCCATCACCGTACCCATCAGCGTGTGGTGTTCTTCTGAGATGGCCGCTCGCCCCACCAGCTTCCTCAGAACGTCCGACCGCATACCAGACGGTGCCGGACTCTTTTGTTTGCTCTCTTCGAGAGCCGGACGCTGGGGACTTCGGGGGTCTATGGGATTATCTTCTGGCCTCACCGGATCCGGAGAGGCCCTCCGTGACGACACTTCGGGGTCGCCCGCTTCTTGAGAGGAGGAGTCCGGGGGAGGCGTTTCGCTCTCCATCATCTCCGGAAGAAGATCCCCTGAAGACGAGCTCAGCTGAGAGGGGCTAAGGCCCGAACTGCAAGATATATGTGGCGGTCATTTTCTCAGAAGAAAGATAGTATACCTTCACTAAGTATTTTTTGGATCACTTACGACTCGTTGGAGGGCTGATCCCCCCACAGACTTTGTGCGGCAAGAGCACCCCCCGAGGCAGGACCCTCTGTTGGAGACTTCTTCTCCCGTTTGGAGGCCTCGGCTTCCGGATCCTCGGAAGCAGTCCTTTTCCTCCCCCGGTTATCCTCCTTCATGGAGGCGCTCATTCCCTCGGTTGGAACTGGCAGCGATGGGGGCCCGCGTCTGCCCGTATTATTCCCCCTGTATCTTCCTTCGAGGGCTCCGGGCAAGGTGCGAGCTCGAACATCTTTTCCAATACCGAATTCTCCAAACCCTCATGGAGGGGGGCCAAGCACTGAATCATCTTCGCCTTTGTTAGCCAGTCCTGGTCAAAGAGCGAACTCTCAGAAATAACTTCATGATGAATAAAAGACGGTGTGTTCAGCTAGAGGATTTCTTACTTGTTCGGCGGCGCGGTTACTGCTCAGGCCCACGTCCTCGGTAGTATCCGGACACTCTATTTGAGGTCCGAAGAATGACTTGTACATCTCCTCATGCGTCAGGCTGAGGAAACTTTGAATGGCACACGGTCCTTCTGGGTTGAACTCCCACAAGCGAAGGGGCCGGCGTTTGCAAGGCTGGACTTGACGAACCAGCATAACTTGCATTACCACAACCAAATTAAAATCTCCGTCGAAGAGATCTTGAATGCGGCTTTGCAGTATAGGCACGTCCTTGGCTGGACCCCAGCTCAGACCTCTGCTAATCCATGACATCAGTTGTGATGGGGGGCCCAAGTGGAAAGCAGGGGCAGCCGCCCACTTGGCACTTCTGGAAGCCGTGACGTAAAACCACTCCCGTTGCCATAATTCAGACACCTCTGGAAAGGAACCTTTCGGCCATGGAGCTCCTGCCATCTTGCCTATTGATGCGCCTCCGCACGCTGCATGTTGCCCCTCGATCATCTTCGGCTTCACTTCAAAGGTCTTGAGCCACAGGCCGAAGTGAGGGGTAATGCGGAGGAAGGACTCACACACGACAATAAATGTCGAGATGTGGAGAAAGGAGTCCGGAGCTAGATCGTGGAAATCTAGCCCGTAATAGAACATCAAACCCCTGACGAAGGGATCCAGAGTGAGGCCTAGGCCTCAGAGGAAGTAGGAGACGAACACGACATTCTCGTTGGGTTCGGGAGTAGGGACGACCTGCCCTCGAGCAGGCAGCCGATGCGAAACCTCGGCGGTCAGGTATCTGGCCTCCCTCAACTTCTTGATATCCTCTTCTGTAACGGAGGAGGGCATCCATCAGCCTTGAAGGCTGGATCCGGACATGATTGAAGATCCAGAGCACCTGACCTGGGCTTTGGGTGTTAGAACTCGAGGCGGGGGAGGGGTTCGATTGAGCACAAGAGGGAAAAAGCGAAAACCTTGTCCCTTTATAAAGAGGATGAATATCAAGCGTCCTCTCCGTAGCCATTTGGGACTTGCCTATAATCTAGGAGTCCTAGACACGGTTGGGTTACCCACGACTGTATTAATGAGAATCCCGTAATTGGGGGAACACGATCTCTGCTTTGACAAGACGTGTCAAGAAACTGCCTCGCGTTATGTGTGGAGCTGGTTGAAGAAAGATGGTTCGAATAATCATCGGACCATGACATAACGTCATATTGTCAAAACAAGTTAGCAAATTAGATTTGCGAAAATATTATTCTCTCTATGGTGGTACGTGGAACTTGTTTTGCAGGGTCGGACACTATCCTCGTATTCAAATTCTTCTGTGATGTATTCAGAGAACGAATCCGGCTTGCAATGCCGAAGACAATACTGCGCGCTGGACTCATCGTCATTGAAGCCTGGTTCAGGGGCTACTAAGGGAGTCTAGGATTAGGGGGTCTTCGGACAGCCGGACTATCTCCATTGGCCGGACTGTTAGACTATGAAGATACAAGATTGAAGACTTCGTCTCGTGTCCGGATAGGACTCTACTTGGCATGGAAGGCAAGCTAGGCAATACGAATATGGATATCCCCTCCTTTGTAACCGACCTTGTGTAACCCTAACCCTCTTCGGTGTCTATATAAACCGAAGGGCTTTACTCCGTAGGACAACAACCACAACATAAAATCATACCATAGGCTAGCTTCTAGGGTTTAACCTCTCTGATCTCGTGGTAGATCTACTCTTGTACTACCCAGATCATCAATATTAATCAAGCAGGACGTAGGGTTTTACCTCCATCAAGAGGGCCCGAACCTGGGTAAAACATTGTGTCCCCTGCCTCCTATTACCATCCAGCCTAGACACACAGTTCGGGACCCCCTACCCGAGATCCGCCTGTTTTGACACCGACACCCCTCCCGATGAACAGGACCCCCGTTTCGACCGTAGCGCTCCAACACAAGTCCGTTTCCTCCGTTATGCGGTACGCCACACACCTCCCGATCAACAGGACCCCGTTTCGACCGTAGGTGGTCCAAGAGAAGTCTGTTTCCTCCATTTTGCGGTATGCTAGACCCCTCCCGATGAACAGGATCCCATTTCCACCGTGGCTGGTCGAACACAAGGCCGTTTCCTCCATTCTGCGGTATGCCAGGCCTTGTTTCCATCGGCTGTTCCGTCCAAGCCGGTTGGCTCCCGATGAACAACACTCGTTCCTTTGCCTCCTGATGAACATGACGATGGCACCGTTTCTCTGTTCCGACCCATCCACAACCATGTGCACGAGCCGTAGTCATACGTATGCGTGCGTAGGCGTTCGAGACGCCGCCCGTATGTACGTACATGGCCGTATTTACTTTCTTGCACCCTGGCCGCTATATGTACGTGTACATGCTACGTGCGTGCCTCTACTACCACATGTGCGCGCCTCTACTACCACACGTGCGCGCCTCTACATCGACCAGTATGTACATACACGTTCGCGACTAGAATGACAATGCTACGAACGCTTCGACCGGGTGGGTCCCGGCTGTCAGGCACTTCCTTGCGTGCGAAGATGTAGTTGGTGGGTCCCAGCAGTCAGGGGGGCGAATCATTTTTTTGCCTGTAATATGGACGTGCTTCCTTGCGTGCGAAGATGTAGCTAGTGGGTCCCAATAGTCAGGGGAAATGTTTTTTCGTGAAATACGGTGCTCCGTCCGGTGCATCCCTGCTGTCAGGTGGAGGAATCATTATTTTCCATGAAATAAGGAGGCACTACCTTGCTGCGGCCGTGGACCCAACTGTCAGCCTCTCCACATACAGTACTCTTCCGATGGAAGTCGTTCATTGACCACGTTGACCACGCCGCGGCGAGAGCACCAGGGCGGTGGACGACAGCGAGGCCTAGGACGGGGACGACTTGGAGCCAGGGAAGACGCGGCAGTGGATGCCCACGCGGAGAGGAGTACGAGGGTTCACTGGTTCGGCTGCGGTGTGAGGCTATCATCGTCGCAGGGCCTGGCCAGCGGTGGGAGTAGTAGGGGCGGTGAGGCCTCCGCGGCATCACAGTCGGCCACGGGAGCAACAAGACCAGAGGTTTGGGCAGCTGGAGCAAAAAGACCAGAGGTTTAAGAAGCACTACCACCGTTGGATGGACATCGTACGGTCACTAGAGCTAGAATCGTTCATATTGACTAAGCTGACAAAGCCCTCCATCCCTGTCAACTTAGTAGGCCCACAAGTCAGCCTCCCACTATGGTGGGTCCTAGCTAGCAGGGGGTATTTATTTTTTTGTGCGTAATAAGGAGGCACTTCCTTGCGTGCGAAGATATAGCTGGTGGGTCCGACCTGTCAGCGGGGGGAACGTTTTTTTCGCGAAATATAGAGGCCCTTCCGGTGGGTCCCAGCTGTCAGGTGGAGGAATCATTATTTTGCATGTAATAAGGAGGCATTTCCTTGCATGCGGCCGTGGACCCAGCTATCAGCCTCTCCACGCACAGTCTACTTCCGATGGATGTCGTTCTTTGACCACGCTGACTACTCCGAGCCGAGCGCATCCAAGGTGGTGGACGACGGCGAGGCCCTGGACAGCAATGAGCCGGAGATGTGAAGACGCGGGAGTAGAGTCGCAGACGGAGAGGTGTACGAGGGTTAACTGGTTCTGGTGCGGTGTGGTTCGGTAGTCGGTGGAGAAGAATAGGAGGTGTGGAGGGGTGGAGGGATGGCCTGGCCAACGGTGGGGTAGCGCTTCACAGCGAAGCATTCTAAGTAGAGCTGCTAGCAGCAGGAGGCGGGAGTAGGTGGTCCCGGCGGTGCTGGAGGAAGAAGAGGAGAGATTGAAGATGGATGGAGGTCGCTGGATGTAAATCCAACGGCTAACAATGTTAGAATCATTTGTTAACTAAGTTGACAACGACTTGCGTTGGCTTCGACCTATTGGCCCACATTTCAGCCTCCAAAAATGTGGCACGTATTCAACCCATTTTTTCAGAATTGAAAGTCAATTTGATCTCTTTTTTTAGAATTACAGTCCATTTGCTGGGCTGGGTGAACAAATAATGTAGCGTCCATGCGGTCCATTTATTTTTCTCCTAAAAAATTACAGGCCATTTGCACTTTCTCGAAATACACGATTTTGTTGGGCTGATTCTAATTATAATGTTGGGTTGGGTACAGCAATGTTATCAATAAATAAACAGGGGCTGAGCATTTTGTTATAAATATATTTAAATAATAAGTGATTTATTATTAAATTGGTCCTTAAATCTTACCAAGCTTTTGTACACAATCACCAGGATTTTCGTTCCCAAAAAAATCCAGTATTTTATTGTTAAGAAATTATTTTTATAAGTTAATAAGATGTGGGATATTGTTTTCTTACATATGTAAGTATCTATTTAATATATGATAATAACAATAATATATAATAACATATGAAATAATTTAAATATATATAATATAGTTAGAAGGGAAACAAAAGTTGGACCAGGCGTTCCTATTCTTATATAGAAAAATAGAACATACATCTGCGTTTTCTTCAAAAAAAACATAAATTGGGCTCCCGATGTTTCAGGAAAAAAACCCTCGGATGGGAGGTCCATAGGCCGGTCAATACATGACGGCCCTAAAAAATACAAACCGGCATGTCGTGGGCTGCGCATCCCGTGGGCCCCAACGTCAGTATAGCATTAGGAGGAAGTTTTTTCGATGACGCACTTGCTTGTGTACGGCCATAGACCTGGTGGGTCCCGACTGCCCGCCTCTCCATGTACAATCCTCTCCAGATTCCTCTCGTTTGTTTAGCATGTTCATAACGGCAGATAGCGGCACCGCGGCAAGCGCACAAAGGAGCAGGAGGTGATCAGACCACCGAAGCCAGTGCCTTATTTATAACGAAAGTAATGAACTAGCCCAGTGGCCAAGTGACACTACCCGACAGCTGTTCCGCCCGGGTTCGATTCCAGCTGATGCAGGGAAAATATCTCCAAATTTTTTGCCTCTGCCATTATTAACATGTGGGTCCCCATTGGCAACTACGCACACCACGTCCAACACTTGCCAAAACTTCGTCCCTCATTTTCTCTATTTTTCGCACACTCGACATTGTGTGGGCATTTTGAAAATAGCATATCTTTTTGACTGTGCATCATATGAAGATGTGCTATGCTTGAATGTTGATCAGCATAATGTTAACTGGCTGGTAGTTCCATTTTCGACCATGAATAAAACTTCCAACATGATGTTAACCCTATTTGAAAAGGTTGTGTTAATATAAATGCTTTGCCTCTGAAAGTTGCAGTTTCTTATCTGAAAATGAACTTGCAGTTTCTTATCTGAAACTGAAACTTGCAGTTTCTTCTCTGAGAATCACATTGTCTGCACTTTTATACTCCTATGAAACTACATTTTTAAGTGCTAAAAATAGATCTCTATAATTCATCACATACTTCATATGCTCAATACTGCAAAGCTGAAATTCAAAAGACATTCATATCTGAAAGTACTCTCAAAATACACAACACAAAACACAATTCACAAACTGCAAATACTAACAACCCTAGGCTTTCACGACCTACCCGACTATTGGGCTGGGGGCAGTCCCCTCCTATTCCTCGGCGGCAGACAGCCGCCCCATGAGATGATGTGAACGACGAGGGAGAGGATGGCGGGGAAGTGTCGTCGGGCCAACTGCTTTTCTCCTCTTGCAGCTGGGTTCGGTTGACGAAGACTCCACCGGCCCGCTCTGGCACGACACCCTCATAAACGGCACCCTGTAGATGCTCGATCCTTCAATCTCTAGTGGATGCTCCATCTGGGATCGATACTCCCACCACCTCTCCCTCATGATTGGATTCGGTGAATCTGTTTGCTGCATGGCCCAGAGGAGCCGCTCTATGTACTCCCGCGCGACTCCCTTCGGGAGTATTGCTGCCTTTTCGCTTTGTTGCAGATATTTGGCCATGGATGTCGCCGTCGCCGCTAGTTGGTCCTTGTTGTCAAACCAAGACTGTATCTCCAACATCCTAGCTAGCTTCACATGGTCGCCGCCTACGATCCTCACGTATTAGGTGTACTCCTCCATCGATCTACTTCTCCACATCACCTTCACTCACCGGCGGTGGTTTCTGAATGGAAGAGGAGTGGAGCGGTGCTGGTTTTGGATTAGAACGGGAGAGGAGCGATGCTGGTTTTGGATTGGAACAGGAGAGGAGGGGTGGTGGTTTTGAAATGGAAGAGGAGAGGAGCGGCGCTTGATTTAGATTGGAACAGGAGAGGTTCGGCGGTGGTTTAAGAGGAGAGGAGTGGCGCTGGTCTTGGAAGTATTTTTTTGTTTTGCGTATTTTGGGTCAAAGTTTGACCACGTGTTGTATTTTACAAGAAAAAATGTGAATGCATGTCACCAAAAATTGTATCATTTGGTTCGTATATGAATGTACTTTCAAATTATATTATTTTTGCAACGTATAACATATATTTTATTTGTTAAAATCATGGTCAATTATGACCCAAAATAAAAGGGAGACTAGTTAATGTGGGGTCGCTTTCTTAATTGAAGGGTAAATTGATTTTGATTTTGATCCAGTGACAGCGCGCTGGCCCTCTCGTCCAAACCTAAATTGCTGCCGCACGCTCCTCTCCCTCTTCTCCATTGCAAAGCCACCTCCTCTCCTCTCCATCATCTCCATTCCAACACCACCGTCTCGCCTCTCCCTCTTCTCCATTGCAAAACCACCTCCTCTCTCCTCGGACGAGGATCCCCTGACGTAGCCCATCCTGCCATTGAGACACTGACACATGGGTCCCACCAAGCGCGGGGCCCACCTCTTAGCGACCGGAAGGCAGGGAAACCTCTCCTCTCCATCATCTGCATTCCAAAACCACCGTCTCGCCTCTCCCTCTTCTCTATTGCAAGACCACCGTCTCTCCTCCCATCTTCCAAAGCTAGCACCGGACCACTCAGAAGGACATCTATGGAGAGGATGCAACAGCGAATCAGGCAGATCAATGGCAGTGACCAGGCAAAGTTAGCCAGGTGGAAGGAGATCCTTACTTGGTTTGACAATGAGTGGGAGATTTCGAGGATGGTGAGGTCCATGTGGTAATGTATGAGAAAGAGCGAGACGGCAGCGATGAGGGCGGCGATGTACTCCTCGACGGCAGTTACGCCGCAGTCCTTCGAGTTCATCGAGTATCTCCTCTGGGCGATGGAGCAGACAGATTCGCCCGAGGCAAAAGTCAGGTGGAGGTGGTGGGCATACAGGTCGAAGGTCGAGCACCCAGAGGATAACGAATCGATCGAGTAATGTGTGTTGTTCGTGAGGGTGTAGAGCCAGCCGGATCCATGGGAGTATTCGTTCTCCCACCACAAGAGGAGGCCGGATGGCGCGACATCGCTTCCCCGCCGTTCTCCACGGTTCCCTCGATGCTCGCCTCATTTCAACGGCGTCGGTAGGGTTTAAGGTAAGCTTCGCACTAACCTAATGTTCCATCTGCTCATGCTTACAATCAGTGTGACAGCTAATAAAAATCATGCTTACAATCAGTCTCCGAGTACTATGCCAATCACCCTAAAATAGCTCTGGACCTTTGGGTCAAAGTTGTGACACTGTGTACAAACAAAGAAAAATAGATTGGTGCTTCTTTCAGAAAATAGTACACCCTAGGAAACTGCCAATATAAGCTACTAGTATTTTTTTGAAGTCTAAGCTACTAGTATTTGGTTAGAGGATTTGCTGCCGAGAAAGATCCGTCCGCAGTGAGCTCCACACATCCCACTGATGGTGGTGGATGCCAATGCTTAGATGGAGGAGGGTTGGTGTCGGTAATTTGCACTTGGCACCTGCACTCTGCATATATGCCGGTTCCATCCGTACATTTGTGCAGTTCCACCAAAATGCAGCTGAATAACCCTGTTTGCACAGATAATGAAAAGGCGTGATTACATTATAGTGGCACTAGTTGATGAAACATACACTAATAAATAGAAGAAAATATTGCGATAGTATCATAGTATGCCATGCTGCGAGGGCGAGATGGGCCATGCGGCACCTCATACGGTACGCCTCATACTGGAAATCGACCCAAGTCTCCCCGATACACCTTCTGCCAGTGATGAACATCAGTGTACAACGGTAGTACAAGGAGGGGCCTTGAGACATTCCACTCTGTATTTTTGTGCAGATAACTAAAATTAAGCACCCTAGTTTGCAGAAACGCTTAAACATTAACAATGGGACTAGTTGATGAAACATATACTAACAAAGAGAAGCACTTTCTTTATCTACATTGGAAATGAAATGATAGAGAGGACACTCGCTCTATTTTAACTGTATTATTACTTCATTTTATCAGTGGCACTAGGGTCAAGCAGGTGGCAAATGAGGTGTACCATGCGTCGCAAGGATGGAGGCCGGGGGTGCTTAGACTGGGATGCTGAAGCTGGCTCTTTCAGTCCCTATCTTCCCCTCTGATGTTTCTGTGGTAGCATTTGGGTTGTAATCCAAACTTGGTCGAGCTGGTGCTGCGTCCCCCTACCTGCCTAGCTTATGTGGCGAACTTGTCTCTTGCTAGTACTCAGTCTCTTCTAGTAGTAGTTGCATAACTGCCCGTTTACACTGAGATGTTGTCGGATAATGGTTCTCTATGGTTGGATTTCTTTAATGAAATTGGAGGAAATCCCCTCTTTTGATATATAAAAAAATTAGTGCCACTAGCGATGCCAAAACATTGCCTCAAATTAATAGTGCCACTAGATTAAGGTGCAAAATAATAACATTACTGCTTTATCATGGCAGTGCCAAAACAGTAGCACAAGAGCAGACTCAATATGTAGGATCTTTGGCAAACGGTCAGACCAAAAAGGAACATACCTCGTGATGGGAACCATGTCTGCAGTCAACGCCATCGTAGAAGGGATGACACCAGTCACCAACATGGATGACTCAATTCATGGGACCTTTTGGTGCAGTTCACCTAAAATGAAGCAATGTCCCATGAGCTAGCAGCTTCTTCTTCATTTTTTTAAGAAAAGGGTTCCAGCCCCGGTTGCATTTCCATCAGAAAACAAAACCCACAGAGCTTCTTCTTCATTAGTTGCAATAAAATTGAGCAACATCAAGGTTGGTTGTGAAGCTCCTGGAATGTTCAACTATAATTTGGATATCATTTGTCTAGTTGAACTAAGATCAAGCGTGAAATGTATGTCTCTATTTGCACAAAAAGGTGGAAAGGAGGGTGACAAACAAGTGATGAAACATACATCAAATGAAAAGAAGCATGTTCCTTATCTGAATGGCAATCCTACAAGGACAGTAGCAATTTCTAAAGCAGCAGCATTGCTAGATATTAGTGTGGGCATTAGGATTAACTATGACAACCGTTAAATACGACATTACTTTAATGGTGCCATTGCTTCATTTTACTAGCAACATTGGTTTAACGTGTCCTTACTTTTAGCAGTGCGACTGCTACATTTTACCAGTGGCATTACATAAGAGTGGCTCAGGGCAACAAACATCAGAACATGATATCTGGGTTGGTCCCATTTTTGTTTGGTATAGCCACCTTATACTGTGTGACGCTAGCAAATCTAGTGATGGACTTACTCTGTTGACTTGTCCCCCAGTCCCCACTTTCTTTCCTTTTTCAACAAATAGATCGGGTTTGTATTGAGTTTGTACTGTGTTTCCCCTTATTTCCCTATTAGACCTAGATACCAGTTGGATAGCTAGTCTCTGCTACTTTTCGCCCCCATTATTTCCTCTTTCGACCAAGTCCTAGATTCAGGTAATAAATCTTCCCCCACCCCCACCCCACCCCCTTTCTTCCTTGTTTGAACCAAGTAGTACTAGATTCGAGGGCATGAACTAGTTTTACCTCTTAACAATAAATGTTTAGGTGGCTTTCGAACAGCCGATCGATCCTAGTATCTACGAGGGGCCTAGGGAAATAGTAAAAGATACAAATTCAGCGACGTCATGAGCCCGGGAAGTAGAGCAAGGCCGATTTCGAAGGAAGTTATACCCGAGGGTCACCGGGATGTCGCTAGGTGGGCGGCGGGAAGCCGGATCTGCCCACACTACAACAGCAAGGAAGAAGGGGTCGGAGGCCCTCCCTAGCCAATGTTGCTTTGGAGAGAACGGCAAGGCATGCTGATTAGGACGCGCCGGCAGTGGGTAAGAGTCATCGCCGAGGATGACCGCGTGAACATTGCACCTTCTCACCTTCCCTGGCGGAGAGGATCCGGCTGGATCTGTGACCAGCGGTGAGAAGAGAGAGAAAGAGAGTGTGTGTGTGTGTGTGGCCACTGTTGTCGTGTTTAGATCTGGAGAGGACGAGACAGTGTGAATATAGCAACACTAGCAAGCAAGCGCTGAGGCTCCTGCCTATATATAGTGGAGTACTACTAGTTTTCTTTTGTCTACCGGAGCCGGCTTGACCTCATCAATGACTGTCTTCATGCATGTGCCTCGGAGGCGCAGTTGTCCTCATATTGATCTGAAGCACCGGATTATAACATGACAAGAAACCATAACCTCACTCCCCAAAGGAGACAACATGAATCCCTACGGACAAACTAGACGAGGATCAAAGCTCAAATTAAAGATAAACTCGTAGAAAAGGGGTCCATCGATAGATGCCCTAATTAACATACCCGGCTTGACATAGATGGCAGCCGAGTATTCTTCGTGCATATGGCCTCCATGACTAGCACCTTGGAGGAACTCAGTTGTTGTTGTTTAACCCTCGCAGTGATCCGAAGCACATGACACCTAGTTTTGCGAGATGACAAGAAACCTTTTTTTAGATTTCTCACCAGAACTACAGCCCTGTACAACATAGCCTGCACGATATGTAAACGATAGCCAATACAGGCGTGTCTGCTGGAGTCTGGTCACATGCATGGACGAACTGATCTTCCGTGTCATGCAGGGATTGTCCAGGCACCAACGTCGAGGCCTCCACCAACGTCTGTACAATACTTCTCTAGTACTATCGCTCGTCTCTCTCTTCTATCAACTCACCTGACTTGCGGGGCCAGGGAGTGTGCCTATGGTCGTTTCTCAATTGCGGTCCCACATGTGTGTGCAAACGCAGTATGACGCATGTTCCATTCGGAGAGCGGCATGCCAGACCGACCGACCGTCTAGGGTGCGACGCGAATGCGACGGGTGTGTTGTATACCATACTCCGTAAATGTGCACTGCCGTTTTCTTGAGGCTTTGCTCCATGATGCAATCCATGGATACAAAATTAGTATACTGTACTGTTTAAAAGTCGAGGGCGGGGCTTTTCCCGCATGGTGGGCGGGGCAGTTCCGCCTAGTCGGTTCGTTAGAGATGCGAGAAGATGAGGGAGTAGGCTGCTGCAAATGTAGGGCTGTGTGATTTGAGAGCGAGTTACTGCTAGACAGGTGGGGCCCGGTGATTTGACTTTCCATTATCATTTTAACCGCGGCGCTACGACCGGCGTGAGTCTCCCAATTCCTGACCACCTCCATACAGGTGCCTCCCCTGATGCTCCACCATGTAGAGGCTGGCTCTTGCTTGAGAGCCCACTCCTCCACTTTTTCCTTGCCTCTTTCCCCCACATATGCAAAAATGCCATGTAAAGCAGGCTTATAGCCCACTATTGTACTTGATCCTACAGGTGCTAAGCCTGCCACATAGGCATAAAGTCTGATGTGGCAAGTTAATTAAGAACAGAGAGACTAGTTTAGTGACCCCGGGAAGAAACGGTGCTAAGCGCGTGTACCTAGATGAAGCAAACTTAGCAACAAAAAACTAAGCACCTATGCATTGGGTACTTGAGTTGCTAAGCCATTTAATGCCCATAGCACCTCATCTAAGAACCATTTCATTGGAAGAGGTCACTCCTTGGCAAATACAATAAATACTACGAAGAAAGAGATAGAGAGAAGTAAACAAAAACTACTCTTATAGCCAACCTTATAGCTAACCTTGTTGTATGAGTGACTAAGTGATGACTATGTATGACATGCCAACATTAGATATCCTAACGCACCGTGTTAAATCTCAAAGGGCATGACCGTGCGAGCGAGGCGACGGTCGTGGTAGGCTCGACCATGATATGGGCTTCTAGCAGCCCTTGGATCTGAGATCAAACGGTCGCATGCTAAGTTGCTAAAAATTTGTAGAATAACCCTCCAGGATAGGATATTCACCCATAGGTCTAGAATCACGCCATGCAACCATTCGATCTCAGATCCAAGGGTTCTCGGAAGCCCGTATCATGGGAGAATGGAAAGCTTCGTATCACCTGTAATTTTCCTGACGCTTGACATGACATCGAAAGCCATTTAATTGGGCGTCGAGTAGACATGACATCTAATTGCCCCCCCCATAGTACTGTGCATGAATCCACTTATCCACCAGGCAAGCCACTACCCTGCCGTTCACACGCCCCCCCACTCGGCATTTTTACAATCGATAAATCGCTCCTAGTCATCCCGTCCTTTCACATTACGGCAGTTCCACTAATCCTAACCCTCCTCCAAAATCCATGGCATCCCAAATATCCATGATCGGCGGTGAGTACAAGGTTAGAACCATCACCGGCGATGAGTTCGACGTCATCTACACCGGCGATGAGTTCGACGTCATCTACACCGGTTAAAATCCATGGCAACGGTGAAAGAATGCCTTGCTCGCTTCAAACGCACGTTCAAAAACTCAAATGATGAGTGGATCGCTGGGCTAGATGTTGAGTACACCATAGTCCTAGGAAGCGAGAAGAATCTAAAGGAGGCACAAAAGAAGAAACCGTCATGATCCAGGTTTGCGTGCATGACTTATGCTTGGTCTACCACATATGCCATGCCGACGTTGAGTGTGAGGAATTTAAGATGTTCCTCAAGGGCGGCCGAGTCAGATTCGTTACTGTAGACTTTAGGAATGACAAGGAAATCCTGGGTTAGATAGTCCTCGCTATAGGCGACCCCTTGGACCTCTAGAAGGAAGGGCTGGCGCCCTCCTGTGATCAGCCTTCAATGCTGACCCTGGTAGGAGCCATGGTTCATCCTTCGTATGGTAAACTGAAGAAACCTCCGCACACGTTTCATCGTGCATGGCAATGGAATGTACTAGATATAGACCACATCCACTATGCTGCAATGGATGTCTACCTTTGTTTCAATATCTACAAGGGTTGGATGAAGAGCAAGAGCCAAGTGTGTGGTTCAAGCAAAGATGTATCGACCAAGAGGAAGAGGGACAAGGACTAAGTCGAGGACGTGGACGAGGACTCCGAGTAAGGTGGCAACGTCGTTGCTCATGGTGGTTCTAATGCAGTGTCTACCGGATTAGTTGCTCAGTTTAATTTCTGGTGTGCTTAGTTTTATTTGAGGGGTGTGTTGTGCTGAGCCCCCAGCAAAACTATGCTATGTTTCTTCTCGTTACTTTAACTCTTCAGTACGTACATACTAGTATTTCTTACAGTTCATCTTTTAGTTGGTATAGTACTACGACTACCACTCGTTTCTTCACATTATATACGTACAATATATATGGCCAAAATCATATAGCCAGCAGTTTAGTTGTCAAAGAATTTCAGGGGGCTTAGTTTTATCAAAGAATTTCAGGGTTCTTAGTTTTATTTGACGGGTGTGTTGTGTTGGACACCATTATTGTGACTCAAATATCTTTTGCCATGTTATAATGACATAAATACTGATGGACCAACATGCCAGCTCTCCCTGTACCCCACTACAGTAAAATAAAGTGGGGGGCCTACTTGATCCCAACATTGTTCTTATTTTCCTGTAAAATTGATCGCTTGGTTACTCCTGACAAGCGGGGCCACACTTATCATTGCGAGAATCGGCTTATTTTTTTCATGTAACATGGTCAATGGGTTTGACGTGAAAATCACAATGTCTAATGGTAGCAAACATCTAACTTAATGATGGCATTTTTGAGATATCTAATTGCATTTTTGAGCAGGCATCTCACGGACCGATGGTGGCAAAACTAAGTAGTGATACAAAAACTAGTGGCACAAATAATAAGAACCCAAGAATTAAATAGGTATGCTAATTTCTTTAATATAATTTAGCACCCCATTTAAGCACGTACTAGCTTTTTTAATAGTACTATATGCATAATTTGGCGATGAGCTCTCTCTATATGTACCACCTTTTTTCTTTAATTTCATCTAGTTAGTTTGGCTCCATGGCGCAATCCATCGATCCTACTACTGTACAAAAGTATACATTTTTTAAAAGGCTAGAGGGCGGGGCAGTCTAGCTAGGTTGGTTTCAAGAGAGGCGAGGGACTTTGTGATTTGACACTCATTACTGCTGGAAGGCGGGGCCTTGTGATTTGACTGCTCGTATAAATGTGTCCACGACCTGAGGAGGAGCAAAGAACCGTGCGGTATACTCAAGTTTTCCACTGGAGTACGATGGAGGAGCACGAAACATGGCAGCCCAGTGCCATATCTCTACTCTCTACTCTTATTATATATTACTAGCAAGAGGCATTATTCTATTGGCGATAAAGAATGATCTAATTTGCTAGTCATCTCATTTTTAGCATTGTTCTATTCATGCCTCGCAGAGAACGTGACACGTGCAGCGAAACACCCAAAGCAAAAGAAGAAACACAGGAGCAAAAGAAGAAGGAAAATTATCACCCCCCAAAAAAAGGAAGACACACACACAAGTCTGGGGAGCTGCTCTCACTACATGAAGGGTTGCTGGCCGCGGAGTCGTAACTGCTTCTTCATCGCCTCCACGACCTCCATCTCCTTGCACGTCTCCTTCGCCATCTTCTTCATTGTGTCCATGATGCGGGATTCCTCGACGCGAGCCTTCATCATCTGTTCCACAGCCGCATTACGTACCTTGATAGCAGCCGGGTGCTCGATGCGGAGCTTCGCCAACTTCTCCTTCTATTGCATCACGAGGGCCTACAACATCTTCATTGAGGAAGTACTATTCTCATGCAGCTTCTTCTAGCCGGTGTTCTCCTCCTTCAGCAGGTCAAGCTCGTGGCAGAGCTTCGCCTTGTCCTCCTGAAGTTGCAAGATTTCGCCGGTCGCCTTCTTCTCCGAGACAATGCTCTTCTTCAGCAGCATCACCAAGCCAGCGGTCAACTCCCCCTGCTCATTGAGCTCAGCGGGCATGTCGTCGAGGCTCTCCTTCAGCAGCTCGACCAAGCCGTGGATGAACTCCTTCTACTTATTGAGGTGCTTATTGAGCTGATCGGGCATGCCATCGAGGGATAATGACTCCAGTGCCGCTAGCTCGGCATGTTCGCCTCCGCGGCTAGGGCGCTCCTGGGAGCCATCGCCTACCCGTGAGAGATCTTTCGAGGTCTCTGCGTGGCGGTGAGCCCTCTCTTTTTTCCGCAGCCTTGGTAGCCGCTCCCTTATTACGAGTAGTTCTCGACCTAGAGCTCTACACACCGGCCATGGCAAGGTCGGACGAAGAAGGAGGACTTATGAGGAGGAAGGTAGAGTAGCTTTAGGTTAGATAGTTCCCCTTTTTATAACCTAAGTACTAGCACTAGTACTAAAAATTGCATAGTGGGAGCACATTCAGGTTTGGTACGTACAGGTAGGTGTGACCAGGCTTGCACTTAATTGTAGCACTAGTACTTTGGAATGTGATGGGAACAAGGTAGAGATTAATTGATGGTTTTGGTTTTGAGGCCCGAAACGGCTCCCGATGAGTTTGTAATGATATATTTTTCGTAATGTATGCCTCTTATTAAGTCGGTCAAATTAACGAAAGGTACACGTCCAAGACTTGTAAAGTGAGATAGAGGGAGTACTACACTACTCAAATGCGGTCGCACAGTCAGTGATGTAACTGGTTGTACATGTCAGACCAAGCCGATGCATGCCCCTTCGGTGAGACGCGAGTCCGGCCGACCGTCCGTTGGTGCAACTAACCATAAAGTACTTACGCGATGGAGACTTCCGGTTGTGGCTTCGGTTGAGTGTCATGACCAAGCATTCTAAAACTAGTCATAAATTGTCACACCCTAGCTAGTCATGCATTAGAGTGTTGCATCATGTTTACTCATTCATCAGAAACTTGAAATGGGGATGACAGAACCCCCAGTCCCCTCTGAAACCAACTAGGGCTACTAAAATAATTTTTCAATGAACCTGAAATGCCCTTCTAAAATGCCCATCATTTTTGTCTTGGTTCAGAACCTCTGCCAAAAATGGTGCACATTTTCCTAGGCCATCCTAGGGTTTTTGAATTAAAACATAAATATTTGAATTTGGGCATTTAAAATAATATAAAATATTTAAATGCTCAAATATCTCCAAACTAAAATGTTTCATGTTGGAAATAATCCAACTATGGGCCAGGAATAGTTTGGTGATTTTTGAAGTTGCCTAGGTATTTTATTTAATTCAACAAAGTTGCAGATATATTAAATAAAACAGAAAACAGAAGAAAAAGGGAAAAACTTACCTGGGCTCCTCCCTGTGCGGCCCAGCCAGCTGGCCGGCCCAGCCAGCAACCGACCCAGCCCAGCACTGTAGCCCTCCGTCGTCTTCCTCCCCTCGCCCTGAAGCTGCTGCGTGCTCGCGCGCGCACGGCCGCGCGGCCACCTCCTGCTTGCCGACGACCTCCTGGCCGCGTGGACGACGCCCGCAGCCCGTCCCGATCCCCCCCTGCTCTCTCTCACTCTCCCCGGCTCTTTCCTTCCTCTCCCTCGCTCTCTCTCTCTCACGGCCGAACACCACCGTCGCCGCCGTTCGCCACAGCAGCCATCTCCGGCCACCCCTCGCTCCCCCCGACTAGCTCAGAAGCTCCGCCACAACTCCCTCTTCCTCCCCACCGCTCCACGGGTCCCCGGAAGCCCTGCATCGCCGCCGCGTCGCCGTTCCCCTCTTCGGCTCCGATCATCGTCGCCGTCGAATTCGTCGTCTCCGGCACATCCCCGAGCCCGCTTCGACGCCCACTGCAACCGCGGTGAGCTACGCCACCGTTTCCCCCTCTTCTCCCCCTCGTTCCCTCACCATAGCCTCCTCCCCACCACGGCCGAACCTCCGCCGTCGCCGAGCTCGCCGTCGACGCAGCTCCGGTGACCATTTGGTCACCCCGGCGAGTCCAACAAGTTCGCAAGACCCCGTAGAGCATTCCTAGCGCCTCGCTTTGCTCGACTTCGAGCTCCAACCCCATTCCTGTGCATGACCGAACCCCGGCGGCCGCAGCCGAGCTCGCCGCCGTCGACTCCGGCCACCCCGACCCAAACGGACTCCGCCAAGAGCTGCGGGTCGTCCTCAGCTCCACTCCGGTGGTCTCCGCGGCCCCTCTGGTGGCCGAAATGGCCAAAACCACTCCCGCCGCCGCGTCGGGCTCGCCGGCGGCTAAACGCCGGCAGCCGACTTTGACTTTGACCACGGGTGGGCCCTGGTTGACTCCCCTGAGTCAATGACAGGTGGGGCCCAGCCCTGTTAATTAAACAGGATTAGTTTTAATTAACTTTTAATTAAATTAATCACCCTGACATGCGGGACCCACTGTCAGGTTTGACCCAGACCTGTTCCGTTGACCTACTGACGTCACACTGACGTCAGGCTGACGCAGTAATTGATTTTCTGGATTTAAATTAAATCAGGAAATTCCAGAATATTAATTAAACTTCAAAAATTCATAACTTTTATTCTGTAACTCCAAATTGGACAAATTATATATGAAAAATGATCAGAAAAATCCAATCTATCCATCTGTACTATTTTCATGCATGATCAAACAAGTTAAATTGATGTTTTAAGCAGAATAAGGAAAAGCACTTAAAGAGGCCATGTTTGAGTTTGAAATTTGAATCCTTGATTCAAATTTGTTCAAACCCCTCTGGTTTTAGTTGCATTAGCCCAACACACTCATATTGCCATGTTTCGTGCATGCATCATATTGTTGCACATTGTTTGGTGATGCTTGTGTATCGATGTCCTTTGCGACAGGTTCTGTCTCCGAGGAGTACCGTGATTACCCTAACGAAGAATCATATCCGAGCATCGAACCATCAGGCAAGCAACCAACCATTTGATCATATCGATACAATCCCATGTTCTCGCTCCTGCTCTCTTTTACTGCATTAAGACAACGCGATTCAAACTGCTGTGTGCTACGGTAGTTGAACCCATTTCCTCTGCATGACCTGTCATTGCCACAGTAACTAGATGAAACCCACTAGCATGTGTAGGAGTTGATTGAGCCATGTGTATGTGTTGTTCCTACCTTGCTATGCCTGCTATGCTTAGAGTCGTGTCAGGTCTGGTTCATCTGGGTGATGGGCTAGAGTGAAATGATTATGTCGGTAATGAGAGTGGTGTGGTGAACACGATTTGGTAAAGGTATCGATGAGAGGCCATGTAGGAGTACATGGTGGGTTGTTTCATTGAAGCCGACCTTAAGAACTGAGATCTGTATGTGTGATTTAAGATACAGCTACTACCATGCATTGGGCCCTGAAATATGACCCCGCTCGACTTCTTATTCACCCTAGCTCTCTGTCCAGGAGTTGCAAGTAGTTTCTGGTGTTTGTAGCCTACTGGAGGCCGTGGACAGCGCTGACCGTAGGGGTGGGCTGTGATGCGGTAGGTACGTGGCCGGGTGTATCGAATACCCGTTAGGTATCTCGGGAACCCTGTTCACATCGTTCGGGGCCGTATGGGAAACCTCGGCCGGACTCCCTGCGGATGGAACCTGAATAGGCGATAAACCTGGACTAGAGGCTTAAGTGTTTAGGTAGGTCGTGGTCTACACCCACGTCGGCTTTCGCTTGAAGTCTGCCGAGCACATGTCGTGTGCAGATGCTAAGTGGTGGAAACATGTATGAAGAAGTACACCCCTGCAGGGTTATCATGATCTATTCGAATAGCCGCGTCCGCGGTAAAGGACTACTTGGTTGCCTATACAGTTCATAGACAAGTAAATGGAAACTACTAAAAGCCTCAAGATAAGTGTGAGTGCCGAGGATGGCTCTTCCGTAGGAAGACGGAGGTGGATCCTCGGTAGTGTATTGAAGTGGTGAGTAGTGGACTCGTGTGCGCAAAACATTTCAAGTTGGTGTATCGTAGGATAGTCTAGCCAAGAGTCAAAGCTAGCTTGCTGCAATAACTCCACCAACCCTTCTTGATACTATGCATGTATGTAGGATCTGATGTAAGTCTTGCTGAGTACCTTTGTACTCATGTTGCTATAATCTACATTTGTACAGAAGACGCTGCAACCCCTTCTGATGGGTTCTATGTAGACGTTGACATCAACGAGTAGGCTAAAGACCCAGGTGGTGACCCTGAGCTTGTGATGGACCACGTAGTATAGTTAGGCTTCCAAGCCTCTTTTATTTTACTAGTTGTCTGTACCCAGACAATGTACTTCCGCTGCTGGCTTGTATGATTGTATGACTTGTATGTTGGGTCGTGAGACCCGTACCTTTGTGAATGTTATGTATGGCTCCCTGAGCCTTAAATAAAGTACTTGTGTCATAGAGTCATGTTGTGATGCTTCGTTGTATTTGCACATATCGAGCATATTGTGTGTATGATTGAAATGCTTGGTATGTGTGGGATCTGACTATCTAGTTGTTTATCTTTAGTAGCCTCTCTTACCGGGAAATGTCTCCTAGTGTTACCGCTGAGCCATGGTAGCCTTGCTACTGCTCTGGAACACTTAGGCTGGCCGGCATGTGTCCTTCTTCGTTCATGTGTCTGTCCCTTCGGGGAAATGTCACGCTTTGAGTACCGGAGTCCTGTTAGCCCGCTACAGCCCGGTTTACCGGAGTCCTGCTAGCCCAGTGCTACAGCCCGGACCCACTTGCTGATGACCGACACGTTCGAAGCTGGGTCATGGATGCCTGTCCCTGTAAGTCTGTGCCACTTTGGGTTTACAACTAGTCATGTCAGCCCGGGCTCCTTATCATATGGATGCTAGCGACACTATCATATACGTGAGCCAAAAGGCGCAAACGGTCCCGGGAAAAGGTAAGACGACACCCGTGGGGATACCGTGCGTGAGGCCGCAAAGTGATATGAGGTGTTACCAGCTAGATCGATGTGACATCGAGTCGGGGTCCTGACAGCGTTGGCATCAGAGTCGGACTGCCTGTAGGTTCTCCAAGCCAAACTGGTCGATGTTGAGTCTAGAAATTCTTTAGTTATATGTAGGGGAATTGTTTGTGGGTTGGAACGTAAGGCTCTTTTACTCCGTATACCTTATGACTTTCTGATCTGAGTCAGTCCATTCTTCCACCGGGGGTTAAGGAATTAGGATCTATTCTCTCTATCAGGATCACGTGTTACTAATCAGTAGTACCTTATAAGTTTGATGGATAAAAGCCTAGTTCAGTTCTACTACCACATTATGTTGCCAGAATGGTTTCAGAACTTTGATATGATGATGTTGAGTGTGTACGAAATCCTTTGTCAAATGTCTCAAAATCCTTTTTGAGCATTTACAGCTGTTATGCTGCCGAAATTTTGCTAGAAATTCTAATGCCTTTGCATTATGATTATGCTTTCAGATGGCCACTCGCGACCTTAATCAAGTGGTTCGCCTGACTCGATGCCTAGATGTACCCGGCCATACTGCCAAGTTGGTCAGGGTAATGACTGAGGCTGGATACCGCTGGTATCCTGAGTACACGATCGAAGAGCAATTTCGGGACTTCAATCAAAGCCAGTATCTCTGCACTGTCAGGATATTTCCATCTTATCCTGGATCCACCGTGCCTCTTCACTGCTCCTATGGACTCGGGGTTACTATTGAGATGGCTGTGCAGGACGCCGCCTATTCTATGATGACCATCATGCGAGTCAGATCTGGTTTATTTCGGGACTCTGATTTCCGGTATATGCCAGGATCACTTCCGGGAGCACAAGGATATCTCCAGGCTATCTATGCTGACTCCACTCAGGAGGATTCACGGACTCGCACCACTGCTGAGATGCTCGAGGATAAGGACCGTGAAAATCGGGCCTTGAGGTTAGAGCTCTTCAATACCCGTGCTGACCACTGGGCCACTTTGACTCGGTTCGCACCGGCGGTACAAGCTGGATTCTCAGATATGCGCGATCTCTATCCTGTGAGATCTGCTCTGCCAGACGTGATGGTTTGGCGTGATGTAGGAGGCATCACCCCACCTCGCGGTCCCCGCAGGCCACCGTTTGTTGGTCCAAGGCCTCATCCTAGCCCCTATGGTCCACAAGCTCCGCGTGACCGTCTGTTTCCGGATGATCATGTTGAACTTCCAGGCTATGGAGGTGACTTCTACGAGGACTACTACGGATCGGTCTGAGTTAGGGGTAGTATCACTAGTTCGCACTAGCCGTGTCGTCTATCGTCCTGCATGACTCGTGGGATATGACCTAGTTTGTACTCTTTCCGGAGGTGTAGAAAAATAATGTATAGGAGCTTGGAATGCCTCCGATGAGATGTAATCCTTTTCTCACCGTAATAGTACTTTGTTTGGTCTTGTACTAAACCTTGTATGGTGTGTATGACGATGGAATAAAAGAAGCAGTTTCTGTATTTACCATGTCATACGGATGATCATCTTACATTCCGAATTATTCCTTACATTCTGTATCCTATGTCGGAATTTTATCGTTCTGACTAAATCATTGTCTTGTTACCTAGGATGGTCAACACGTGCGCTAACCCTGCTTCTCAAGAGCAGGCCGAAGGCAGTGAGGGCAGGAATGAAAATCTGCCTCATCCTCCTTCACTAGCCGAGGTTATGATGGAAGCTGAGAGAAACAAGCGGGAGACAAACCGTTTGTTGGAGCGTATTGAACAGAATACAGCACACCATCAGAGGGCTAACGTGGTGTCACTCAGTGATTTTATCAAATTGCATCCACCCACGTTCCACCACTCCGTCGAGCCTCTCGACGCTGATGACTGGCTTCGCAGTATCTCTCACAAGCTGCGTTCCGCGCTAGTAGCTGAGGCTGACAAGGTCACCTTTGCTGCATATCATCTTGAAGGCCCCGCCAGTCTATGGTGGGAGAATTATGGAGCCATGCGCCCAGCGGGCCATGTCACTACTTGGGCTGAGTTCAGCGAGGCTTTCCGTGAACATCACATTCCGGAGGGTCTCATGGACCGTAAACGTGAGGAATTCTGCAATTTCACCCAAGGCCGACTTTCTGTGGATGTCTATAGCAGGGAGTTTGGTAATCTCGCGCGATATGCAACTGAGGAAGTGTCTACTGACGCCAAGAAGCAAGCAAGGTTCCGTAAGGGCCTTAGTCCTGAGCTTCGCCGTGACCTCCGTCTGCATGAGTGCACATCTTTTTCGAAACTTGTCAACAAAGCCATCAGTGCTGAAACTGGTCAGACTGACTATGACGCAACACGCAAGCATGGCCGTGACATGGGTTCCTCATCCGGTGCTGGTCCTCAAAAGCGCCGCGTGTGGGTACCCAACACCGCCCTGCCACCCAGGTTCACACCGAGGCCATCCTTCCAGGCGCCTCGCCCTGTTCAACAGTCTGCACCGGCCAAGCCCTATGGGGGTCCAACCAACAATGCTCCTCCACGTACCAGTTCCGTGACTTGTTTCAAATGTGGGGAATCTGGTCACTATATGCGTGAGTGTCCCCAGACCAACCCCAATCAATCTGCTAAAGCTGTTGGCCGTGGCAAGCCGACAGGAAAAATATTCCATGCCAAGCCGGTCACCGCCTCACGTGGCCATGTCAACTGTATCTCTGCCGAAGAAGCTCAAGAGGATCCCAACGTCGTTCTCGGTACGCTTCTTGTTAATTGCCACCCGGCATCTGTTCTTTTCGATACAGGAGCCTCTCATTCTTTTATATCCGAAAATTATGCTCGTTTGCATAACGTTGCATTCTGTGACATGCCATCCACTATGGAAATTTCTACTCCTGGTTCTAGATGGCAGACCTCTAGGGTAAGTTATGGAAATGAAATCCAAGTCGACAGACTTGTTTTCCTTGCATCTTTGATAGCCCTTAAATCTTCAGATATTAATATCATTTTGGGTATGGACTGGATGTCAGCTCATCAAGCCAAAATTGATTGCTTCTCTAGGACTGTTCAACTCACCCATCCTTCGGGGAAGATAGTCAATGTCTTGACCCGAATAGCCAAGCGACAATTATATTCTCTTAACGCCAGCCCTTTGCCAGACCTTGAGGACGTTCCGGTAGTCCGTGACTTTCCGGATGTCTTCCCAGAGGAACTGCCAGGTGTTCCACCTGACAGGGATGTTGAATTCGTAATAGATCTCATTCCAGGAACCATTCCGATTGCTAGAAGACCCTATAAGATGGCACCCCTAGAACTAGCCGAGCTTAAGAAACAACTCGATGAGTCCTTGAAAAAGGGTTTCATCCGACCTAGCTCATCTCCGTGGGCTTGCCCCGTCCTATTCGTCAAGAAGAAGGATGGTACGGACCGGATGGTTGTAGATTACCGACCTGTCAATTTGGTCACAATCAAGAACAAATACCCGCTTCCCAGGATCAACGACCTGTATGATCAGCTCGCTGGATCCTCAGTCTTCTCCAAGATGGATTTGAGGTTGGGCTACCATCAAATCAAAATCAGAAACGGGGACATTCCCAAAACGGCCTTTGTTACTCGTTATGGCCAATACGAGTACACCGTCATGTCCTTCGGTTTAACCAACGCTCCAGCCACCTTTTCTCGGTTAATGAACTCAATCTTCATGGAGTATTTGGATAAATTCGTCGTAGTTTATCTCGATGATATACTCATCTACTCCAAGAACGAGGAAGAACATGCCGAACATCTAAGGCTAGTGTTGAAGAAACTTTGAGAGCATCGCCTTTATGCCAAATTTTCTAAATGTGAATTCTGGTTGCCAGAAGTGACCTATCTGGGTCATGTAATATCTGGTAAAGGTATTGCTGTTAACCCTGAGCGAGTTCAAGCCGTCCTTAATTGGACTCCACCTGAATCGGTCAAGCAAGTTCGGAGTTTTCTGGGCTTAGCGAGCTATTGTCGTCGCTTTGTCGAGAACTTCTCCAAAGTTGCCAAACCTCTAACCGAACTCCTCAAGAAAGATAAGAAGTTCGAATGGACTCCACAATGTGAGCACAGCTTTCAGGAACTGAAAAGACGCCTGACCTCTGCTCCCGTACTGGTACCGCCAGACTTCTCCAAGGACTTTGTTATCTACTGCGACGCCTCGCGACAAGGACTAGGTTGCATTCTCATGCAAGATCGACATGTAATTGCTTACGCTTCACGGCAATTGCACCCACATGAGGAGAATTATCCTACTCATGATCTAGAGCTTGCAGCCGTAGTCTATGCACTTAAGACCTGGCGACATTACCTCCTCGGTAATCGTTGCGAAATATTCACTGATCACCAAAGCCTGAAGTACATTTTCACCCAACCGGATCTGAATCTCAGGCAAAGACGTTGGGTTGAATTGATTACAGACTTCGATTTAGGAATAACCTACACCCCAGGGAAAGCCAACGTCATGGCTGATGCGCTAAGTCGTAAATCTTATTGTAACAACCTGATGTTACAACAAAGTCAACCGCTTCTCCATGAGGAATTTCGGAAGCTTAACCTTCACATTGCTCCTCAAGGTTTTCTTTCCACCTTGGTAGCAAAACCTACTCTTACGGATCAAATCATCGCTGCCCAAAAGCGAGATAAGGGAATATCTAAAATCAAAGAGAACATTGCTAGCGGAGGTGCTAGTTGTTTCTCCACAAATGATCATGGTGTTGTGTACTTTGAGAACCGTCTAGTAGTTCCCAAAAACCAGCATCTACGGCAGCTGATCCTTAAGGAGGCTCATGAATCTCCTCTCACCATTCATCCCGGTAGTACTAAGATGTATCAGGACCTACGCCAGAGGTTCTGGTGGACTAGGATGAAAAGAGAAATTGCTCAGTATATTGCTAATTGCGACGTCTGTCGTCGTGTAAAAGCAGAGCATCAACGGCCTGCTGGCACCCTTCAACCCTTAGCTATTCCTGAATGGAAATGGGATAAAATTAGTATGGATTTTATTACCGGTTTTCCCAGGACCAAGAGAGGGAATAATGCTATTTTCGTCGTGGTCGATCGTCTTTCCAAAGTAGCTCATTTCTTACCTGTTCGTGAGAGTATAACCGCTAGTCAGCTGGCAGATCTGTACATCTCCCGAATAGTGTCTCTCCATGGTGTTCCTTTGGAAATTAACTCGGATCGAGGAAGTCTTTTCACCTCTCGATTTTGGGAAAGTTTCCAAAATGCTATGGGAACCCGTCTCTCCTTTAGCACCGCTTTCCACCCTCAGTCGAGTGGTCAAGTGGAACGCGTCAATCAGATTCTAGAAGACATGCTCTGAGCCTCTGTTATCTCCTTCGGAATGGACTGGGAGAAGTGTCTTCCATTTGCCGAATTCGCTTACAACAACAGCTATCAATCTAGCTTGGGTAAAGCCCCTTTTGAAGTTCTCTATGGACGACGATGTCGAACACCCCTTAACTGGTCAGAGACCGGGGAAAGACAATTCTTTGGCCCGGACATGATTCAGGAAGCAGAAGATCAAGTTCGTATCGTTCGTGAAAAGTTGAAAACAGCCCAATCTCGCCAAAAGAGTCAATATGACCGAAAACATAGGGCTATGACTTTCGAAGTTGACGAGAAGGCTTATCTTCGGGTCACCCCTCTGAAGGGAACCCATCGTTTCGGTATCAAAGGTAAATTAGCTCCTTGTTACATTGGACCTTTTCGCATTCTTGCCAAACGAGGAGAAGTTGCCTACCAGTTGGAACTACCTCCGCACCTCTCCAGAGTTCATGATGTCTTCCACGTTTCTCAACTCAGACGTTGCTTCTCGGATCCTATCCGTGAAGTGGACCACGAAACGCTTGATCTCCAAGATGATCTTACATATCGAGAGTACCCCATTCGTATCCTCGATCAAGCCGAACGTACCACGCGACGTCATAATATCAAGTTTCTCAAGGTTCAATGGTCGCATCATTCTGAGGATGAAGCAACTTGGGAAAGGGAGGATCGTCTTCGACTCGAGTATCCCGCCTTCTTCCCGGAGGAACCCAAATCTCGGGACGAGATTCTTTTGAGTGGGGGTGAGTTGTCACACCCTAGCTAGTCATGCATTAGAGTGTTGCATCATGTTTACTCATTCATCAGAAACTTGAAATGGGGATGACAGAACCCCAGTCCCCTCTGAAACCAACTAGGGCTACTAAAATAATTTTTCAATGAACCTGAAATGCCCTTCTAAAATGCCCATCATTTTTGTCTTGGTTCAGAACCTCTGCCAAAAATGGTGCACATTTTCCTAGGCCATCCTACGGTTTTTGAATTAAATCATAAATATTTGAATTTGGGCATTTAAAATAATATAAAATATTTAAATGCTCAAATATCTCCAAACTAAAATGTTTCATGTTGGAAATAATCCAACTATGGGCCAGGAATAGTTTGGTGATTTTTGAAGTTGCCTAGGTATTTTATTTAATTCAACAAAGTTGCAGATATATTAAATAAAACAGAAAACAGAAGAAAAAGGGAAAAACTTACCTGGGCTCCTCCCTGTGCGGCCCAGCCAGCTGGCCGGCCCAGCCAACAACCGACCCAGCCCAGCATTGTAGCCCTCCGTCGTCTTCCTCCCCTCGCCCCGAAGCTGCTGCGTGCTCGCGCGCGCACGGCCGCGCGGCCACCTCCTGCTTGCCGACGACCTCCTGGCCGCGTGGACGACGCCCGCAGCCCGTCCCGATCCCCCCTGCTCTCTCTCACTCTCCCCGGCTCTTTCCTTCCTCTCCCTCGCTCTCTCTCTCTCACGGCCGAACACCACCGTCGCCGCCGTTCGCCACAGCAGCCATCTCCGGCCACCCCTCGCTCCCCCCGACTAGCTCAGAAGCTCCGCCACAACTCCCTCTTCCTCCCCACCGCTCCACGGGTCCCCGGAAGCCCTGCATCGCCGCCACGTCGCCGTTCCCCTCTTCGGCTCCGATCATCGTCGCCGTCGAATTCGTCGTCTCCGGCACATCCCCGAGCCCGCTTCGACGCCCACTGCAACCGCGGTGAGCTACGCCACCGTTTCCCCCTCTTCTCCCCCTTGTTCCCTCACCATAGCCTCCTCCCCACCACGGTCGAACCTCCGCCGTCGCCGAGCTCGCCGTCGACGCAGCTCCGGTGACCATTTGGTCACCCCGGCGAGTCCAACAAGTTCGCAAGACCCCGTAGAGCATTCCTAGCGCCTCGCTTTGCTCGACTTCGAGCTCCAACCCCATTCCTGTGCATGACCGAACCCCGGCGGCCGCAGCCGAGCTCGCCGCCGTCGACTCCGGCCACCCCGACCCAAACGGACTCCGCCAAGAGCTGCGGGTCGTCCTCAGCTCCACTCCGGTGGTCTCCGCGGCCCCTCTGGTGGCCGAAATGGCCAAAACCACTCCCGCCGCCGCGTCGGGCTCGCCGGTGGCTAAACGCCGGCAGCCGACTTTGACTTTGACCACGGGTGGGCCCTGGTTGACTCCCCTGAGTCAATGACAGGTGGGGCCCAGCCCTGTTAATTAAACAGGATTAGTTTTAATTAACTTTTAATTAAATTAATCACCCTGACATGCGGGACCCACTGTCAGGTTTGACCCAGACCTGTTCCGTTGACCTGCTGACGTCACACTGACGTCAGGCTGACGCAGTAATTGATTTTCTGGATTTAAATTAAATCAGGAAATTCCAGAATATTAATTAAACTTCAAAAATTCATAACTTTTATTCTGTAACTCCAAATTGGACAAATTATATATGAAAAATGATCAGAAAAATCCAATCTATCCATCTGTACTATTTTCATGCATGATCAAACAAGTTAAATTGATGTTTTAAGCAGAATAAGGAAAAGCACTTAAAGAGGCCATGTTTGAGTTTGAAATTTGAATCCTTGATTCAAATTTGTTCAAACCCCTCTGGTTTTTAGTTGCATTAGCCCAACACACTCATATTGCCATGTTTCATGCATGCATCATATTGTTGCACATTGTTTGGTGATGCTTGTGTATCGATGTCCTTTGCGACAGGTTCTGTCTCCGAGGAGTACCGTGATTACCCTAACGAAGAATCATATCCGAGCATCGAACCATCAGGCAAGCAACCAACCATTTGATCATATCGATACAATCCCATGTTCTCGCTCCTGCTCTCTTTTACTGCATTAAGACAACGCGATTCAAACTGCTGTGTGCTACGGTAGTTGAACCCATTTCCTCTGCATGACCTGTCATTGCCACAGTAACTAGATGAAACCCACTAGCATGTGTAGGAGTTGATTGAGCCATGTGTATGTGTTGTTCCTACCTTGCTATGCCTGCTATGCTTAGAGTCGTGTCAGGTCTGGTTCATCTGGGTGATGGGCTGGAGTGAAATGATTATGTCGGTAATGAGAGTGGTGTGGTGAACACGATTTGGTAAAGGTATCGATGAGAGGCCATGTAGGAGTACATGGTGGGTTGTTTCATTGAAGCCGACCTTAAGCACTGAGATCTGTATGTGTGATTTAAGATACAGCTACTACCATGCATTGGGCCCTGAAATATGACCCCGCTCGACTTCTTATTCACCCTAGCTCTCTGTCCAGGAGTTGCAAGTAGTTTCTGGTGTTTGTAGCCTACTAGAGGCCGTGGACAGCGCTGACCGTAGGGGTGGGCTGTGATGCGGTAGGTACGTGGCCGGGTGTACCGAATACCCGTTAGGTATCTCGGGAACCCTGTTCACATCGTTCGGGGCCGTATGGGAAACCTCGGCCGGACTCCCTGCGGATGGAACCTGGATAGGCGATAAACCTGGACTAGAGGCTTAGGTGTTTAGGTAGGTCGTGGTCTACACCCACGTCGGCTTTCGCTTGAAGTCTGCCGAGCACATGTCGTGTGCAGATGCTAAGTGGTGGAAACATGTATGAAGAAGTACACCCCTGCAGGGTTATCATGATCTATTCGAATAGCCGCGTCCGCGGTAAAGGACTACTTGGTTGCCTATACAGTTCATAGACAAGTAAATGGAAACTACTAAAAGCCTCAAGATAAGTGTGAGTGCCGAGGATGGCTCTTCCGTAGGAAGACGGAGGTGGATCCTCGGTAGTGTATTGAAGTGGTGAGTAGTGGACTCGTGTGCGCAAAACATTTCAAGTTGGTGTATCGTAGGATAGTCTAGCCAAGAGTCAAAGCTAGCTTGCTGCAATAACTCCACCAACCCTTCTTGATACTATGCATGTATGTAGGATCTGATGTAAGTCTTGCTGAGTACCTTTGTACTCATGTTGCTATAATCTACATTTGTACAGAAGACGCTGCAACCCCTTCTGATGGGTTCTATGTAGACGTTGACATCAACGAGTAGGCTAAAGACCCAGGTGGTGACCCTGAGCTTGTGATGGACCACGTAGTATAGTTAGGCTTCCAAGCCTCTTTTATTTTACTAGTTGTCTGTACCCAGACAATGTACTTCCGCTGCTGGCTTGTATGATTGTATGACTTGTATGTTGGGTCGTGAGACCCGTACCTTTGTGAATGTTATGTATGGCTCCCTGAGCCTTAAATAAAGTACTTGTGTCATAGAGTCATGTTGTGATGCTTCGTTGTATTTGCACATATCGAGCATATTGTGTGTATGATTGAAATGCTTGGTATGTGTGGGATCTGACTATCTAGTTGTTTATCTTTAGTAGCCTCTCTTACCGGGAAATGTCTCCTAGTGTTACCGCTGAGCCATGGTAGCCTTGCTACTGCTCTGGAACACTTAGGCTGGCCGGCATGTGTCCTTCTTCGTTCCTGTGTCTGTCCCTTCGGGGAAATGTCACGCTTTGAGTACCGGAGTCCTGTTAGCCCGCTACAGCCCGGTTTACCGGAGTCCTGCTAGCCCAGTGCTACAGCCCGGACCCACTTGCTGATGACCGACACGTTCGAAGCTGGGTCATGGATGCCTGTCCCTGTAAGTCTGTGCCACTTTGGGTTTACAACTAGTCATGTCAGCCCGGGCTCCTTATCATATGGATGCTAGCGACACTATCATATACGTGAGCCAAAAGGCGCAAACGGTCCCGGGAAAAGGTAAGACGACACCCGTGGGGATACCGTGCGTGAGGCCGCAAAGTGATATGAGGTGTTACCAGCTAGATCGATGTGACATCGAGTCGGGGTCCTGACATAAATCAACTACCATGTTTTTCCAAATGACCAAGTATTTTTTACAGGAAAACAATACATATAGATGAAGTGATTGTCAAGGTTGCAAACCGACATAGCCTTGCAAGTTCACTGCAGCAGCAACCAACTAGGTCACTGCATCGCTGGCGGGGAAGGAGGGCAGCTCACCTCGCCTACGATGCATGCCCAGTGGCGCCGCCGCAACTGGTCCCGGGATTTGGCTACTCCTACCGCCCATTTGAACAGTTGCACCGGCTGCTCATGCCATTGCACAGGCATGCGCGTTCTTTCCTCCGCAATTGACTCTGTGAATGTGATCTCTGCCATTAGCCATAGCTCGAAATCAATGCGACACTGCCAGATGCTGACATCCCTCAGCATCTCTCCCCTGAGATCGACTTGCGCCTCCGCCTTGTGCTGCGCCAGGCGCAGCTCCTTGGAACTTCTCTCCAATCGATGCGACAATTCCTCGATCCGATTTGCCCTTTCTGCCCACCACCTAAAACGCAGCCCTGGCATGTCCTCCGGCACCACCAATTTGTGATTCCAAAGCAATGGATCCCCTCTAAAACACATGTGGGTTTCGCTCAAAGGCGGCAGTGCTGCGGGCCGCACTGAGAGGGCAGCCCGCGGGATCCTGGGATCTAAGGGATCCTCCATGGCGGGATCCTCCATGGCGGGATCCGGTGGGCGAGGCGGGGAGGCGAGCCTAGTCGCTGGGAGAGCCCTACGAGGCTAATATAAAGATAGTACTACTCCACTCCATCCATATTTAAATACAAAGGCCACCAACAGTAGCCCTGGCAAAAATTGATCATGCTGCTTGCGTCCTGGTTTATTGGCCCCCTTTTTTGTGCCACTTTTTATGACATGCATAAATATTATGTTACTTACAAATATGGTCAAAATTGGCACAAAATACGAAGGAGACCAACGGAAGTATTGGCACTCCATGATTTAACTACTCGCATGCGCACAGTGGAGTAGTAATGTCTTTCTTCCGCCCTCACGTCCACTCAATTTGCATGCGCTGTATTAATTGACCATCAATGAAATGAAGGACTTTGCACGCGTCAAATTATCACATGGGGTGGATCTTCGTACAAAAATGCGTCGCCCCGTGTACCCGCGTGTGCGTGCGAGGGAATGAGTGCGTGCGTGGCGTGCATGTACATCTTCGCTTTGTGCATGTACCGCCAGTGTGGCTCAGAGAGGACGAGTACATTCTTCTGGAAGCAGCTTCACGTCATTGTGATCAATCCACACAAGGAGGTCACGACAATGCCTCCACATGTGCCACGTAGGTTCATGAACTGCAAGAGAGACATTGTGTAGCATGCCATTGGAATTCTAATTTATGTGTTTGCACATACTCGAAGTACTAGTAAGGTACACGTGCATTGCACGCATCAGATTATGAATAAATACCACAATATAGCATGTAAGCTCTGAGTCATATATGCCTGATGTAGACCTTCGTTTAATTCTTATAGTTCATCTCATTCAAAATAAATTAGTTTTTATAAAAAAGCTAGGGCCTCTTTGATTCATAGGATTTCCAAAATGCGGGAATAGGAAAAACATGGGATTAGAATGGAATGTCGTCTTGAATCCTACATGATTGTACGAGTGTTTGATTGTGCATAGAAAAAACGCAGGATTCTTTCAAAGTGGTTTGAGTGGATGGGATGTTTCCTATGAAATATAGTGCAAATGAATCCTATGGAAAAATTTCTATGGTTTACAATCCTACGAATCAAACAACCAAGATAGGAAAAATTCCTAAGGATGAGAATCCTCCAAAATTCCTTTGAGAATCCTTTGAATCAAAGAAGCCCTTAATCTATTTTATGATTCATGGGATTGCGCATTGTAAAGCATAAAGTAAAAACAACTAATGGCAATTCAACTAAAAAAGTTTGGATAGTTATGATACGGAAGATTCTAGAACAAAGGAGAAGCACTTGTGTTTTGAGGTTTGTGGATTATGCTTAAGTTCAAGCATGGAGTCTGCTAGATTGTACATGTGGCAAAATCTGGTGGGGGCTAGAAGATGGTGCAAGGGGACAAGTGGAGGGGAGACTATGAAGGAGTGCACAACTGCGAGATCGATATTTGAAGAGAGGGGGCGAGAACGTTCGCTGTTGCATTCAGTGGCGGAGCCATGAAAAATAAATGAGCTAGGGGGGCAAGCATTGCTAATCCTTTACAAGGAGGGCCAATTCATCAACTTAAACCATTTTACCAGCAATTATCTAATGATCACATTCATATTAGCCTCGATATATAGTGATGTTAGGGGGGCAGGGCCCTTGCCGCCCCCTGTCTTCGCCACTGTGCGCGCATCTGAGAGATGAAGCGAAGGCATGGATGATGAGAGGGGGGCGTTGGATATATAATTAATGTGGGTGTATTAGCTATGAAATACTATATAGAGAGGTATATATTGATCGATGTGGACGTGGGAAAGAGGGTGAGACCTCACTAGATGTATGGATTGATCGATTTGTGTGGAAAACTGTGAAAGACCTAGCTATATATACACACACACATAGAGGAACATCGATCGTTGCGCATGCACGTGAGAGATAAAGAATGCCCAATATGATGGGGAGGGGGAGGTGTGTGTGTGTGCATGCATGGGAGACCGACCCGAGGAAAAAGATTGCATGTGTGCGATGGATAATGCCGACTGGTACTATGTGTGCATGCATGCACAAGAGAAAGTTAATGGTACAATTATAAAGAGAAGATGACTGTGTGGGTGTAAAAGACTAGGTGACGTCATAATCAATGTAAAGTAGAATTCAAATATTTGAATAAGAGATCATGATGTTTGAAACCCATGCATGCGTGAATATAACTGAGACATGCGTGGTGTGGTTTGGAAACGAGCATGTGTTACTGTATACACATTGAACAAGGTTAGACTGATTTGTATTTGAGATATCGATGGCAGACATCGTTTGGCCACATTGCATCCGTGCATGGACACACTATTCTAATTGGAGATGATGGGTGGCTTTCGCATCACATATATATATATATATCTATACCCCTATATATATATATTATATTTTTTATATAGTGTGCGGATAACTTTAACTTTGAAAGATGGTCATTGGATGAGGCCAATCCGATGGTGCAGAGATGGCAAATTTGAGCACAACTGGCCATTGGATATCATCTAGATTCCACTAGATTTTGCCACATGTACAATCTAGAAGACTCCATTGTTGAACTTAAGCATAATGCACAAACCTCAAAACACAAGCACTTCTTCTTTGTTCTAGAATCTTCCATATCAGAATTGCCCAAATGTTTTTCTACATGATTTGCCATTATTTGTTTTTTACTTTATGCCTTACAACGCACAATTCCATGAATCTTAAAATAGATTAGCTTTCTTATAAAAACTATATGATTTTGAATGAAATGAACTATAAGAATTAAATGAACATCTACATCATGCATATATGACTCAAAGCTTACATGCTATAATGTGGTATTTATTCATAATTTGGTTACCAAATCTCATGCGTGCAATGCACGTGTACCTTACTAGTCTAAATGGTGTTTGTGTGTGTGTTGTGCTTGTTAAACACATTGTACATAGTATATCATACATGGTTTAGATTCCGAACATCTAGCTAGAGCATAAATGTACTATGATTTGAATTCAACATAAAATCTATACATATATTTGAATTTGAGATCGTATGTACATGTAGTTCATATTTATATAGGATTTTACTTCTCCTATATTCATGTCATGTGTTGTGAAGATAATATTTAGATGGTTGTATAACTAACCCGAGTACAATCCCATTCAAACAGGGAAAATGTACTCAAATTTAGTCCATATGCTAGACAACGCACATTGTTTTTTTATTGTTGAGGGAAGTGCAAATTGTTTTGGTATTGTACACGATATGTTTGTTGTCCTGATTTTTTAAGTTTTTTGTTGTATCTGAATGCATTTCTAGTAATATAGTAAAACGGAACATAGCTCTCTCTAGTGATGAGGTGCGAATTGTTTTTTTTGGTACACGTTAAGCTTGTTCTCCAAAAATTTCAAGCCGCGCCTTGTTATGCCGAAATTTTAAGCTAGCGTCTCTATCTATCGTGCTGCGAAACTCCCGCCTCTTCAACCCGTGCCTTGTTACCCCAAAATATTTAACATATATCTTTGTCTCGTTGTGCTCCGGCAACTCCCTCCATCTCAACTTGGGCGTAGCTATTCCAAAATTACAACGCGCGCAAAAACTCCCACCTCCTGTGAAATCCCGACACGCCAAATGCCCGTGATACCCCTGAACCGAAAGAACCGCCTAGCTCAAATCAGTGGGGGTACTTTCATAACTTACCCCACATTTAGGACAAGTGCGTCCCTAAGCCATGGTTCCCCACTCCCATCCCATCCGCCCACCCATGCGTACACCGAGGCCACGAAAACCTGTGAAGCCCCACACCCTCCTCCGTCCGCCATGTAGCCAGAGCCTCTTCCCCGACGACGTCGTCCACAGCAACACCTCGACGTCCCTCATCCACATTACCGGATGAGGATCCGTCATCGATCTCGTCGTCCCGCCGGTTCAGCCACCCCGTCCTCCACCTCCAAGGAGTTGCCCCGACGTTCCCCTCGTCTTTCGCGCCACCTCCATTCCCACACCGCCATCTTCACCTGCACCACCGACAGAGCATCATCATCACCGTTTCCTCGGATGAAGCTGAGGCCTAATCGGTGCCACCAAAGAGGTTGTACACTAATCACTGCATTTTCTTCTTTATTCGATTTCACGGTGCTACCGGCACTCGGTTCCGAGCCGACATGGCGCGGCTCCATCCACGGCAGTGTCGCCGGCCACTTCCTCCACGGCGTCGCTCCCTCGGCGGCGACGTTCACATCAGTAGGAGCTACTACTGCTTTAGCTCTCGCTCACGCTGCTGCTCTGCTCTTGCTCTCGGTCCCCTGCTTGGTCTGCTCTTGCTCTTGCTCTTGCTCTTATTGCTGCTCTTTCTCTTGCTCTTGCTTGCGATGCTACTCTGATTTAGCTACACTTCAGTCGGCTGAATCGACTTTCGGGTCAGTCGATTTTCAAGGGGTGGGGGCCGAGGGCTCGCCGGAGTTAAGGAAGAACCAGCCGCAACGGGGAGGGGGGCTTGCCGGAGAGGTACCCCAGTATCTATCTTAGGGTTTAGGGTGGGGGCGGTGGTCGCCGGCGGTGGTGGGGCGGTGGCGTGGGGATCGCCGGAGAAAAAGCTCGGCACAAGGGGCCTGACCGGGGCGACGGCGTACCGGCGGTGGGGGTGGTTTTGGGGCGGGCGGGGCGGTGCACCGCCGGCCGCAGGCGGCGGGGGTCGTCTGTTTGGCCGGTGGTGGCTAGCGGCTCAGGGTAGCCACACCTGATGCTGCTACACGACCAGATGCCCTGGCTCTCGCACACGCTGCTGCTGCTACTACTTTTCTTCTACTAGTGCGTTCAGTTTCGACAGAAAAATTGAGTTTCGACAGTTAAGTTCAGTTTCGACAGTTAAATTCAGTTTCGATAGTTAAGTTCAGAGATGGGCGGCTGATGTATTTTACATCTAGCACTTTGTGGTTATGTATTTTACGTCATCTATTGGAGATGCAATTAGAATTCAACTCAGGTTAACGTTGTCTCTCTTGTCTTGCTTCAGCCTCGGTGTCGTACAACTCACCGGAGCTGCTCCAACGACGAAACCCTCCATCACAGCAGAGTAGTACCCCGGGCTCCATCTCCAGATGCCTAAGATCTTCTTCCCTCCTCCGACAGCCAAGTCAGCCAGATTATCCTCACCGACCAACCCAATCACGCTGAGATCGACATGGCTTCGCCAAAGAGGTTGTACACTTGTTGCATCTCTTTTTTACTCTACATGTTATATATATATTGTCCACTGAACACACGCAATAACGTGACATACAATTAGTTTCTCCTACTATATGACAAGCAGTGAGGTACTAGGCAACTTAGTTATCCGTGATGGACTCTCTTGAACGCCATCATTGTTAATCTCTGCGTGTTTGAGATGTGCATTTGTCGATGGGCCTGGGAGTTGAGCTAGTAGGGTAGTGGCCTGGGTCCAAAATAATAGATGTAGCACAAAAACATTTTTTGAGTGTAGGCTTTTCCTTGCTCAAGCCTGCCTATTAGAATCGCCAGTGCTTGAAAGGAAAAGTGAAGGAAAAACATAGGAATTGGAAAGTTTCCTATGGTACTACTATTCATGAATTTGGTTCAAAGGAAAACTGTAGGATTTGTTCCATTAGTGTCTCCTTGAAAGAAAAACCATAGGAATTTTAATTTCCACTTGTCCTCCTTTTCAAATTCCTATTCATGAAGCACAAGACTAAGAGAGTAGCATAATAGCATTATAACCGTACATTTTCTTGTGCTTTGGCTTAATCTCACCTTGCTTCTTTGCATCCTATGATCTTCCAATTCTTGTGAATCAAACACCCAGATTGGCATAAATCCTGTGATTTTAAATTCTCTGTTTTGCACGTGCATTCCTATCCTATTCCTGTCTATTTCCTATCCCTGTAGAAACCTCAAATTCAAACAAGCCCTTACACAATTACTTCTGTTACAGATATGTGTCAAAGAAAACCTTGTGTGGTTTGTCCTGCTCCTGTTGCGCTGTGTTCCACCCCAGCTCTTCAGACTGTCTTTCGCCGCCTTAGATCTTCTTACCCGCCGCTGGCAGCCATGACAACTGCATTACCATCATCAACTGAGCAGATGACCTTGAGGGCTACACGGGTCCGCGAGAGAGGTCGCACTCTTCCGTGTCTGCTTACGTTATGCATTGCTTAATATGATGACATGCTACTTTATCATCGTGTTCACCTATTAGACTCTGAGTCAGGTCCAAACTAATGTTGAAACTTGAGTTTTTAAATGGTTGTGGGGTACATATTGGGGCATGAATTAGTACTATCTGTCTACTATTTGGTTAATCTCGGGTTTCTACTATGAGTTTCATGTTGGGTGCAAACAAACATTAAAGGAGCCATTATCTGTATTTTTTAACTAAAGCTATTATCTGCCTGCTATCATTGGTTTTGGGTCTATCCACAGTTTGCCACCATCACTCTGGATTTGTGCATGCATTCCTTACATAATCTCACTATGTTTTATTCCTATGCATGTCAGTTATTGTACACAATGGAACTGAACATGTAGAGCAAAAGAGACGAGCCTTGCGTGGCAATAAAATTTCATGCAGACGCCGCTCCATGGTGGGCGCAAAGGCAGCCCCCTCCACCCATTTCGGATCATAATCAAGAGGAAGATAACTGTTCTGAGGGGGATTCAAAAGGGGAAGACCACTCCTATTTACCCCCTGGGGTCTTCGCTCTAACTTGGCATGCTGATGTTGGTAATATCATGCATATGGTGCCTTGCATTGCTTACTAGATACATAAAATATGTCATCTGCTTAGTTTAGACATGCTTTGTGTCAAGGCCATCTATTTAGTTTCTTTCTTTATCGTATATGTGAATCATGCAATGCCATCTTGTTTAGCCAGGCATCATATATGTGAATTTTGCAATGCCACCCTAGTTAGCCAGTCATCTTATATGTGAATTATATCATGCCATCATTTTTATTACGTGTTAAATTTGTCAACAATTATAGTACATTCAATTACTCTTCATGTGCATCAGCCATTCAGCATGGTCATGGAAAAATCTGAAGTGGAAACAAGGTCTGTAGAGCAGACAATGCTATCTGACAAAGCACATGTCTTGCTGGTTACGGATAGCTCCTCAGAGGAGGATCCAGAGAGAGATGACCAGTCCTATTCCCCCCCCCCCCAGGTGCATGCTCTAACTTGGCAGGGTTTTGTTGCTCATATCGTGCATATGGTATCTTGCATTGCTATGTCATTTTCTTAGTTTAGACATGCTTTGTCTAAATGCCACCTGTTTAGTGTCTAATTACCATATATGTGAATTATGCGATGCCATCTTGTTGCAAGACATTATATATGTGAATTATGCAATGCTATCTTGTTGCAAGGCATTATATATGTGAATTATGCAATGCCATGCAATTTAGCCAAGCGTCATATATGTGAATTATATCATGTCATCCTTTTTTTGTATTTCTCGTTGCATTTGTCGACAACGTTTGTATATTCAACTGCTCTTCCTATGCATCAGCCATTTGAATTGGTGATGGAGAAATCTGGAGTGAAAACAAGGTCTTCAGAGCAGACAATGCTACCTGCTGTATGCTCAAACTTGGCAGGGTTATATTACTCATATCATGCATATGTTGTATTGCAATGCTTAGTTTTTACATCACATGCACAATATTGAATGCCATCTCCTTAGTTGACACATCATACATGCGATTGCCCTCTGCTCACTTGCTTAGTATATAAATCATATATTTGAATTATATCATGCCAAGATGTTTACATAGACAGCATGTATCCGAATTATGGCATGCCAACCCATTTTCTAAAGACATAATATAGTTATATCATCTCATCTTGTTTACATAGTCATCATATTTTGAATTATGTCATTCTATCCTGTTTAGTTAGCCATCATACATTTGAAATTGCATCATGCTATCCTGTTTAATTAGCCATCATATATGTGAAATTATGTCCTGCTATTCTGTTTGGTTAGACAACATAAATGTGAATTATTTCATGCCCTGTTTTCTTCCCTACTATCCATTGCACCTGTCTATCTTACATTGTCTATACATTCAATTACTTTTCTTATTTATCAGCCATTTCAATTGGAGGGGGTGATGGCAGTATCTGTGGGAGTAAAAGCACGGTCTCCAGAAAAGATTGTGCTACCTGCCGATGCAGATAGAACCATGGTTGTACTTGCCCAAGAACCAGCCCCACCACACATAACTCAGACTCATGCAGATTGTACCCCTACCCAATTGGACAGAGAACCAGCTACACCTCTTCTAACCCCAACCCCAGCAAATAGTAACCCAGTTCCAGTTGACACGACAATGTCTCCACCATAGAGCACCCAAATACGAGTAGTTAGTAAGGCAACTACAGTGCCCAAAGCACGAGGAACACCACTCTGAACCCCAAGTCAACGCTTAAAGCAGAAGAAGAATTGTTCTCAAGTCAGGTTTCGTAGCTATGGTTCATACTACTTTGCTCTTGCATCATTGTATTTACTCATACCTACTAATTTCAAATTGAAGGATGCAATTGAAACTCCAATGGCGCAACAAGTATGTTTTAAACCTGTTTCTTTAACGTGTTTGCTGTTGTAGCTTGCTCTATGTTGATTTCAGTTTCATATGAATAAACAGTTATGTTCTCATGCCATGCACATTACAAGTGTTGTTATTATTGTGTAGTTCTTATATTATGTCTATGCTGCTTTGTCTTAAATAGATATGATTCAAACTGTATCTATCTTGATTTGGCAACATAAACTAGAATGATATAGACCATACAGTGACCATACTACATAGATATATGTTTGTTTCATGTTGTTATCCTGTCCACCTTACCACTGAACTGGTTTACCAAAATGAGTTGCATATGCTACATTGTAAATCTATGATGTGTTTGTTTGTTTCTCTTTTAGAACGCGGATAAAATATTGGAGAAGAGTACCCCGTTATGCAATGGTAAAGGAAGTAATGCAGATAAGGTTCAAGATAGTGAGACATCCATGTTGGTCTCCAAGAAAGCTGATAAAAACTATATTGAAGACACTAAGACAACCCCAAAGTCTTGTCTTGATGTAGTGTTCAAGTTACTGGCTACTACTGTTGGCACCAGCTCTTCGAACTCGCTGCCAGAATCAGTTCGGCTTCTTGAGTCTCAACTTCAAGTGGAAAGACATCGATCAGATGTTATGCGACAGGAAGCCGAAGGACTAAGGAAGTCCCTGCAGAATTCAGATGCATACTTTCTGGTGCAACAACAAGTGCTGGAGGATTTAAGCGCCAAACAAGAGAAAGTTAATAAGCTTGCTAAGCATCTTGCCAGCATTATGGGTACCCAGGATATTGTTTCTTGAGCTCTTCTGAAGTGTTTCAGTTTTGGACTTGTTTTGCTGTGGCATTTATTTGCACTAGTCGCCAACTTTGACAACCAGTGTATATGATATGCTGCTTTGTTCCCTATATTTGCACTGGTGGCGAACTTTGATGCCCAGTGGATGTAATATGTGTAATAGCCGTGATAGCCTAGCGTAAGTTGCTTGCTTATTTATTTCCTTGTTGTCTAGTTTATTTGTTTGCTTGTAGTCAGTGCAGTTCTTTTTCCGCGGTTTGCTAATGGTCGCAATAACCTATTTTTCAAAACTAGGCCACAATAACCATGGGCTACATATTTACTGTAGTTACCATGGGCCTCCTATGGGTCGTAGAAACAATGGGCCTTCTTAGGGTCGTAGAAAGAATGGGCCTTCTATGGGCCTACGTGCCGTATGATCGATAGGCCAAACATGGGCTAATAACAGACCACATTATGGGCCGTAAACGGGCTATATTTGGAATCGTCCGTTCATGGGCCGACAATAACATGCCGTCGTTAATCGACCGTCTTTGATGACGATGAAAACGGCCCAATAGAGTAATGGGCCGCAAACGGGCCTATTGTAACCGCGGCCTGAATTTGGCCCACATGCAGAAAAGGCCAATGACAGGCCATAAGTGACCGAATGCTGGAAATGAGCCCAAGAATAAATGGGCCCTGAGAAGGCCGAAAGATAACACGGGTTGGAAACAGCCCAATGGAATAATGGGCCGTTAATGGGTATAAAGGGGTACACTATTCATTGCGGGCCAGATTCACCATGGGCCGTTAATGGGCCAAGATTTACAAATGGTCTCGTATGGGCCGAAAGACATCATGGGCCATACATGGGCCAGAAGTTACAACGGGCTGGAATCATATTGGAAGGCCCAGATGAAGCTACTGAGCTTAATTCAGATAGGACGTGACGGGCCGTGAGTTAGCAGGTCGTAAACGGGCTATATACGAACATGCCGTTAACAGGCTTTCCGTGGGCCGGCCCATTACCTTTTGACCAAGTCAAACGAGATGGCCTTTTCACCGGAATGGGCCTCTGTTGGGCCGTGCCACGTGTCGATGTATCATAGGCGCCTCCTGTCCAATGAATGGATGACATCTGTCCCAACGGTGAGCCAACACGTGTTTCCTCTGGCCAATGAGAATTTTACATGTGGAAAATCCTCATTGGTCCGGGCTGTTAGCGGGTTATCAGATCCAAAACCGGACCTGATATCTTAACGACATCCTGTTGCGGTGGATTACATGTGTCGGTCACTCTTGACGAAAGAACTTCCATGACGCACGATTTATCGTCATGGAAGTGGACACTTCCGTGATGATAATTTTGGTAATGTCATGGAACACTTCTACGACAACACAGGTATGACTATCTTGATTCTATCATAGATTTGTCATGGATGTACATGCATGACAGAAAACGTGATCTACTGTGACAAACACGTATCATCATAGAAGTGTATTTTTTCGTAGTGTGGAGGAGAATAGCTCAGCTAGTGAACATGTACTCAGAATGTTGGGTACTACAATCACTTGAATCAAGTGGTAGTAAAATAAGATAGTGATTGACAGAGTTCTCTAGTCACTATCACCAAGCTACTAGAACTTCGTGATGTACTATAATATGCAAGGGATGACGAAAACAATTCCCAAGCTCTTCGCGATGCTGAAATCGACGAAAGTAGAAATCAAGAAAGAGCATCAAGTGTGGATGGTTAACAAAACCACTAGTTTCAAGAAAAAGGGCAAGGGACAGAAAGGGAACTTCAAGAAGAACAGCAAACAAGTTGCCGCTCCTATGAAGAAGCCCAAAGGTAGACCCAAACCTGAAACTGAGTGCTTCTACTACAAAGGAAATGGTCACTAAAAGCGGAACTACCCCAAATACTTGGCGGATAAGAAGGATGGCAAAGTGAACAAAGTTATATTTGATATACATGTTACTGATGTGTATTTTACTAGTGTTCGTAGTAACCCCTAGGTATTTGATACCTGTTCAGTTGCTAAGATTAGTAACTCGAAACAGGAGTTGCAGAGACTAGTTAAAAGCGAGGTGACGATGTGTGTTTGAAATGATTCCAAGGTTGATGTGATCACCATCACACACTCCCTCTACCTTCGAGATTAGTGTTGAACCTAAATAAATGTTATTTGGTGTTTGTGTTGAGCATGAATATGATTACATCATGTTTATTGTAATAAGTCAGAGAATAATTATTGTTCAAAAAATCACTCCTCTCCTCTCTTTGGCTCCTCCTAGGCGCCCACCTCCGGTGGCCACTCTGGCCCCGGCGGCCACCTCTCCTCCCGCCGGTGGCCACTCCGGCTCCGGTGGCCACCACCTTTCTGCCACTTGTCACTCTGAGGGTGGCAGCCACCACCTTTTTGCTTCTTTGCTGGAGGAGAAGGGGCAGGGGAGATGGCCATGGATCCTCCATCACTCAACTTTGCTCGAGGTAAAGATTTTCAACGTTTGATGAGGCAAAAGTTTGGTCATCCTGTGGTGTTTTCACCCGGTTTTCGTCAACGGGAGTTCACTTTGGTGGTTTCTTTCTGTCGTGCTCGATTACGGTTGGATTGTCACACGGTTAGCATCACTCTTCGATCTTGTTTTGGTGGGTATCCTCAAGGGTTTCATGTGCATCACCTCAAGGACAGATCCTTCAAGTTTTCTGTTGCATCCAAGCAGTGGGTTTTGAAATCTATAATCATGGTCGTGTGGTTGAAAATGATTTTGAATTGGTGTTCAATCTTTGGGGTTTTGGGGCCCCAACTGGATGCGTGAAGAGCAACTTTTTTATTCTGAAGAGGATGCATCTTGGACTCTGGTTACTAGTGGTCCACGCCCATGGGCTGCCGCCGGCAATGTTTTCGGCGATCAACTCCATATATCAGTTTTTTCTCGCCTCACGAATATTACAAGCTCTAGCAATAATGTGGTCTTGGACAATAATGAACCCTTAATGCAGAATCTTAATACCTCAGGAGAGGTTCATGCTGCGGTTTCACAGGGCGGCAATCAGGGTTTTCCAAATGGCCGGCTTCAGTCTATTTGTGTGGACAGGTGGGCCATTTTGCCAGGGAGTGTCATGATAAATGGCTACCCGGGCTTTTTCCTTTCCTCCGATTTGCATCTTTCCCCAGCCCACCGAACGAGGCCTGGGACCTGGATGCGGTCTAGGACTGGTTTAAGTCAGTTGGCCCGACCCGCGGCCCCTCGGTGGTTTCCTCTTTTAGCGAGCTTTGTTTGGGATCCTTCCCTAATTTCCAGCCTCGATTTTCACTTGCCTCCTCAACTTCTCCACAGTGCCCAAACTCTGCTCCCCTCACCTCAAGCTCGACTTCGACGGTGTGTGCTCGTGCGGCGGCCCTGATGGCCAACATTCTGATAGACCCGCGCCCCTTTGTGCCCCACGGCTTTGATATTCAGCAGATTGAGGGCCGCAATGGGGTGGCTTGGGTGGTGCTTCCACAGCGTCCTCGTCGCCATGAAGATTGGGCGATTGCAACCATCCATCCCCTCCCTTTTGATGCTCCTTTCCCCAATGAAAGAGATGTTCTTGAAGAGTTTATAGTTGAGCATTGGCAGTTGGGGTTAAGGCACGTCCAACGATGCCCGTTTGGAGAAGCATATGTGCGTCTTACGAGGGTTAGAGATAGGGATAAACTGGTGCTTGATAGCTCGCATGAGTTCGGCACTGTGTTCATTTCCTTCATGAAGCATGATGAGGGCAGAAACCATAGGCGGGTCCATTTCAATAGGATCGTATGGTTACTTCTGACAGGAGTTCCATTTGATTTTCGCAACACGGAGGATTTGGCTTGTCTGTCAGTAAGTTTGGTCGTATGATCTCCTAGGACAAGGAGGACGATCACATGGGGCGTATTGTGGTTAAACCTCGAGTTATGAATCTGGAGATCATCCCCAAAAGTATGAGATGGTCTAAAGGGGACGAGTTTGAGGAAGATGGTTGGTCTTCATCTATTGAAGTACTGGCTAGTGAACTTCTTGGTGGGGGCCTAGCAGATGAGGATCCTATTCCCCCTGATAATGTGGACCCGCATCCTTTACCTGAGAATGCTGAGCCTAGAGTTGGTTTCCATAATGCTGCTCTCAACAATAACCATATGGATGTTCAGAATGAGGATAAATGGGAACAAGATGATAATTGGAATGTGCCTCAATAGGATAACCAAAATGCAGCCCTTGATGATCTTTTGGATGCAGTGCAGCAAGAAGAAATGGCTTGGGAAGATGGTGAAGAACTGCTTCCTGCTGTTAGCAATAGTAGTTTGTCTTCAGACATGTCTTTCTCTGAAGGAGATAATTCAAACTTCCTTTTTCCACCTGTACCAGCTGGGAATGTTCTTTTTAGGGCTACCGAGCATGTTGTTTTACCCCCTCCTCCAGCCATTGTGATTGCCAATGGCCTCTAGAACATTATTCAGGCATATCAATCTGATGATGAGGAGCCTCATATGCTGCAAGAGCAGAATGTGGATGATGCACTGATTGCTGTGAATCTTCCTAATCAAGATGTTGTAAACCAGCTGTAACAAGTTGCAGTCAGTAATCCCCTTGGGAATGATGAGGTGGCTGTACCTGCTATTGTTTCTGAATCTCAAGATTTGGGTGCTCACCCCCTTTTCTGCAAGTGGGTTCTGCCTTGGAGACCGGCTTGGTTCTTGTCTTACCTTTGGGAGATTCAGTGCCAGTTCCTGGGCCACATAGTGAGGCCATTCCTTGTAGTTCTGGACACATCAATACTTCTAGAGGAGGCCTTGAGCCAGTTGCAAACATTGGGGATCTTCAGTCTGGGCTCCAAGGTAATTGGTTTAATCAAATTAATGAACATTTCACCATGGCACCCTCTCTTCTTGGTTTGAAATGCATTCAGCTTGCAGCAACTGCTAATCATGACCATGGTGTCTCTGAAGAAGGCCTCTTGTTGTGGAAGAAGCACTTCCAAGAGCAATCCTTGGACAATAAGAGCTCCTTTTCTGCCAACATTCCTATAAGTTGGTTTAATTTTATTGTCCACCTTCTCTTGTCTCCTGATAAGTTTGATTGGACTGTCAATATGCTAAAGTCTGGAATGTGGGAACCTTTTACTGCTGTGGAGAACATGGAACAAGCTATACCATTTCACAAACCTGATAAGTGTCCTGCCTCACATGCACCTATTTGTCAGGCCATGGTCCTTGAGGAACAGCTTGCCAAGGACAAGGATAAGGAGAATATTGGAGTGGCTTCCAACATGCAAGATGTGGAGTCCCAGATTTTACTGCAACCTTTTGGCCCTGACAATTTAAGGAAGAGAATGAGTGGAAAAACTCCCCTGGTTGAAACTGAGGTAAGGAGGGGTGATAGAATTAAAAAGGATAATGCTGGATACAAAAGAAACTCCTGCTCAAATAATAAATGTCTACCTTGTAATGTTGTCCCTCCCATCACTCAAAAGTCAGTTGTTAAAAATCTCACTGCATCTTTCTGTAAGGTTGCTGAGAGGGAGCTGGAGGACAAGCTGGCTAAGAAGCCAAGAAGAAGGCAAGAAGATGAGCTGGCCAAGGTGCCCTTCGCCAAAGGAGAGGAAAACACTTCCAAGTCTCCATGATAATAGCTTACCTCAGTTGGAGTTGTGGTTTGAGGGGTAGTGTGTTCGGTCATTCATCATATATTTTGGATATCCTAATGAATGGTGTAAACCTTGGATGCTAGCACTTCATAGAACTTGTTTACCTAGTGATGTACTATCTTAATAGAACTTATGTGATGTATGGTTATTGGATGATCTGCTGGTCATGTGATGTGGTGTGGCTGAGGGTCCTGTGCCATCTTCTCTCACTTTTATTTGTTGATCAAGTGCTGGAGCTTGATTACTGGTGCACAAATCTTCCTTGTTTCCATGAATAACAAAAACAGAAACTGGAACATTCTTAACTAGAATATTAGAGGGATGAATTCTGAGGACAAATGGTTGGCCCTAAGGCAGAAAATAGATGAGAGTGACTGCAATATCATGTGTCTTCAAGAAACTAAAAGAGAGATCTTTGACCCTGCCTACATCAAAAACTTCTATCCTAATAGAATTAATAAATTTGATTTCCTCCCTTCTGTTGGAGCATCAGGGGGTCTTCTAGTTGCTTGGAATGGTTCTCAGTTTGCTGGTGAAATTATTGCTCAAAATAGATTCTCACTTTCCATTCAATTCACCACCTTGCTCTCAAATCAGTCCTGGATTCTCACCAACATATATGGACCATGTGACCCACATGACAAAATTGAGTTCATTAATTGGTTCTTGAATATTCACATGCCTGCTGATGTGGACTGGATTCTCATGGGAGATTTCAATTTTATGAGGGCTCCTTCAGATAGAAATAGACCTGGTGGAGATGTTAATGACATGCTTATGTTCAGTGAGGCAATTAGCAACCAAGGATTAGTTGAATTGCCTTTGCATGCTAGAAAATTTAGCTGGAGTAACATGCAGCAAGATCCTCTTTTGGTCAAGCTTGATTGGTTTTTTACATCTGCTTCTTGGATGACCTCTTTCCCAAACACCATTGTGCTCCCTCTTGAAAAGCCTATATCAGATCATTTGCCATGTGTAATAAAGATTGGTACTGCTATCCCAAAAGCAAGAGTTTTTCGGTTTGAAAACTATTGGTTGCAACATTCGGATTTTAAACAAATGGTTGTTGCTGCTTGGAATATCCCTGTGGGTAATCTAGGTGCTGTCAAAAGTTTGAATGCTAAGTTTAAGAACTTAAGGAGAGCTTTGAAGCTGTGGGCCACATCTTTATCTTGTCTCAAATCTCAAATTGCAAAAATAAATGAGCTCATCTTTCTGTGGGATTTTTTGAGGAGTTCAAAGAGTTGGACATTTATGAGTGGAACTGCAAGATTATTCTTAAAGAACATCTTCTCATTCTTTTGAGGAACCAAAAGATCTACTAGAAGCAAAGGGGGAAAATTAAGGGGGTCAAGTTTGGGGATGAGAACACCAAATTTTTTCATACTAAAGCCTCTATCAACTACAGGCATAATCACATTGCAGTACTCCAAAATTATGACCAAGTTGACATATCTGATCATGCCGAGAAAGTTGCAATACTCTGGGAAACATACAAGAAAAGAATGGGTACATCTCACAAAACCTCTATGCACTTTGATTTGGATTCCTTGTTTGGCCAGAGATAAGATTCTGCTATATTTGATAACCTGGAATTGCCTTTGACTAAGGAAGAAGTTAATGATGTGGTCAAAGAACTCCCACTGGACAAATCCCCAGGTCCCGATGGTTTCAACAACGAATTCTTTAAATCTTGTTGGGACATTATTAAAGGAGATGTGCTCAAATTCATTTATGCTTTTCATGCTGGGCAAATATCACTTGAAAGTTTAAACACCTCATACATCACCCTTATTCCTAAAGGGAGTACCCCATTAATAGAAAATGATTACATGCCAATCTCTCTCCTTAACTGTTGTCTCAAACTTGTCACTAAACTGTTGGCAAACAGGTTGCAGAAAGTGATTCTAAAATTGGTGCACATTGACCAATATGGCTTTCTCAAAGAGAGATCCATCCATGACTGTTTGGGTTGGGCTTATGAATATCTGCATCATTTCCATAAATCGAAGGAAGATATTATTGTGCTTAAATTGGACTTTGAAAAGGCTTTTGACACCATTGAACACCAGAAAATTCTGGATATTTTAAAAGCCAAATGTTCTGGAGATAGATGGATTAACTGGATCAAAATGTTGTTCACCTCTGCTTCATCTGCTATCTTGCTCAATGGTGTACCTGGCAAAAAGCTTTATTGTCTTAGAGGAGTCAGACAGGGAGACCCTTTGTCACCTCTTCTATTTGTGCTTGCTGCAAACCTACTTCAGTTAATCCTCAACAGGGCCATGCAACTGGGTCTACTTACTTCACCTTTGCAAGTGGAATCTTGTCCTGATTTCCCCATAGTCCAGTATGCAGATGACACTCTGGTTCTCCTTCAAGTAGATGCAAAGCAACTTCACTGCCTCAAAGCCCTTCTCAATACTTTTGCAGATGCTACTAGACTTAAAGTAAATTACAATAAATCAAGCCTCATCCCGATCAATGTGTCAGAAGAGAAAGTTGAGATTTTGACAAACACTTTTCAATGTAAAAAGGACACATTCCCCATACAATACTTGGGAGCACCTTTAGGTCTTCATAAACCTACTGTTGAGCAATGATTCCCTCTAGTCACAAGGCTGCAGAAGAAACTTGTGGGTTTGTCTTCCTTCATGACCATGGCTAGGAGATTGTTGCTGGTGAAATCTGTTCTAAATTCTCTGTTGATTTATCTCATGGGATGTCTTAATGTGCCTGTCACCATCAAAACTCAAGCTATCAAATTTTTGAGGCATTGCCTCTGGAGAGGCCCAGACCTAGAGGATTACAGGCCTGCCATGGTGGCCTGGAGCACTGTCTGCCGACCAAAAGATCAAGGTTTGGGTGTGATGGATATCTTTGTCCAAAACAAAGCTCTGTTACTTAAGAATCTACACAAGTTTTATAATAGACACAACATTCCATGAGTTAACTTGATTTTGGAGTCCTATTACAGCAATGGTTTGCTGCCTGGCAGTACTTGGATTGGATCTTTTCGGTGGAAGGCAAACCTTAAGCTCATTGATAACTTCAAATCTTTGGCCAGATGTAACATAGGAGATGGAAAAGTGCTCTATTTTGGTCAGATTTATGGCACACTGCCTGTCTGCAAGACATGTTCCCTCACCTCTTCTCTTTTGTGAAGAACAGGAATACTACTATACACACCATCATACACACGGAATTTCTGGAGGATCTGTTCCATTTACCCTTGATTGTGCAAGCTTTCCAAGAATTTGAAGCTATGGAAGACATTTGTATAGCTTTAAGAGTTTCTAAATCTCTGGAATGCACTGATACCTGGAGTTATATTTGGGAAAATGATCAATTCTCAGTTGCTAAGGCCTATAAAATGATGATGGGAGTCAAAATAGTGCCCCAACAGTTCAATTGGATTTGGAATAGCTCCTGTCAGCCAAAGCACAAGGTGTTCTTTTGGAGGCTCCTTCATGACAGGCTCAATACTAGGAATCTTCCACGAAGAAAAACTTTTCATCTGGATAACTATAACTGTGTTGTAAACAATTGTCAACAGGAGGAAACACTTCAACATCTCTTTTGGACATGCCCCTTTGCAGCCCAGTGTTGGGACCTGATTTGTCCCTCATGACAGGCCAATGTTTCAGTGTTTAAAGCTTTTGCTGACCTCAGACAGAAACTTCATGTGCCCTTCTTCATGGAAATCATCATCCTAGCTTCTTGGGCTATTTGGATTTCGAGGAATAATCTCATCTTTCAAGCCATTCAGCCTAGTATTCAGAGGTGGAAAGTCATCTTCTTGGAGGAGCTCAACCTGCTTAGATTTAGAATTAAAAAGAGCTATGCTAGTGCCTATTGTTCATGGCTTGACAGCCTTGTCCTATAATTGTAGGTAGATTTTTTTTTCTTTTCTTTTGGCTTACCTCAAGCCTTTGTATTGCTGGACCTTTGTTCTTCTGAAATAATATAAAAATTGCAGTGGGGTTTTGCCCTACTGTGTATAGTCAAAAAAATATTGTTCAGTTTACATGAATAAAACATTCTATGGTCATACACCCAATGTGAATGGTTTATTGAATCTCGATCGTGGTGATACACATATTCATAATATTGATGCCAAAATATGCAAAGTTGATAACGGTGGTGCAACATACTTGTGGCATTGCCTTTTAGGTCATATTGGTGTAAAGCGCATGAAGAAACTCAATGTAGATGGACTTTTGGAATCACTTGATTATGAATCATTTGATAGTTGCGAACCATGCCTCATGGGCAACATGACTAAAACTCCATTCTCCGGAACAATGGAGCGAGCTAATGTCTTATTGGAAACAATACATACTGATATATGCGGTCCGTTGAGTGTTGAGGCACACGGCAGGTATCGTTATTTTTTGACCTTCACAGATGATTTGAGTAGATATGGGTATATCTACTTAATGAAACACAAGTCTGAAACATTTGAGAAGTTCAAAGAATTTCAAAGTGAAGTGGAGAATGATCGTAACAATAAAATAAAGTTTCTACAATTTGATCGCGGAGACGAATATTTGAGTGATGAGTTTGGCCTTCATTTAAAACAACGTGGAATAGTTTTAGCCTGATAAGCTCAAACCCAAATCAGAGAAGTGCATCTTCATAGGATACCCTAAGGAAACAATTGGGTACACCTTCTACTACAGATCCGAAGGCAAGATTTTTGTTGCCAAGAATGGAACATTTCTAGAGAAGGAGTTTCTCTCGAAAGAAGTGAGTGGGAGGAAAGTAGAACTTGATGAGGGAATTTTACCTTCTCTCAATTTGGAAAATAGCACATCAGAGAAATCCGTTCCTGTGATGCCTACACCAACAAGAGAAGAAGCTAATGATCATGATCATGAAACTTCGGATCAAGTTACTATTGGACCGCATAGGTCGAACAAAGCACGTTTCGCACTAGAGTGGTATGATAATCCAGTTCTGGAAGTCATGTTACTAGACCATGGTGAACCTTTGAACTATGAAGAAGCTATGATGAGCCCTGATTCTGATAAATGGCTTGAGGCCATGAAATCTTAGATAGGATCCCATGTAAGAGAACAAAGTGTGGACTTTGGTGGACTTGCCCGATGATCGGCAATCCATCGAGAATAAATGGATCTTCAAGAAGAAGACAGACGATGATGGTAATGTCACCATCTACGAAGATCGACTTGTCGCGAAAGGTTTTTTGACAAGTTCAAGGGGTTGACTACGATGAGACCTTCTCACCCGTAGCGATGCTTAAGTCAGTCCGGATCATGTTAGCAATTGCCGCATTTTATGAAATTTGGCAAATGGATGTCAGAACTGCATTCCTTGATGGGTTTTTTTAAATAAGAGTTGTATATGATGCAACCAAAAGGTTTTGTCGATCCTAAAGGTGATAACAAAGTGTGCAAGCTCTAGCGATCCATCTATGGACTGGTGCAAGCATCTCGGAGTTGGAATATACGCTTTGATGAGGTGATCAAAGCATATAGTTTTATATAGACTTACACTGAAGCCTGTATTTACAAGAAAGTGAGTGGGAGCACTACAACATCTCTGATAAGTATATGTGGATGACATATTGTTGATCGGAAATGATGCAGACTTTTCTGGATAGCACAAAGGGTGTTTGAAAGGAGTTTTTTCAAAGAAATACCTTGGTGAAGCTGCTTACATATTGGGCATCAAGATCTACAGAGATAGACCAAGACGCTTGTAACATCCCAAAATTCTTAATTTTGGAATGTTATATTAAATAAATAATTACGATTGTTTGTTTGTTGTGTGATTGATTGTGTGAAATTGAGTGGAAATTGAAACTTTTTGAAAGTTGAATGAGAGGGAATAAAAGGACTTTCCCAAAACTTTCATCTTGCATTTTTTTCAAATTCATCTTATCACAAAACCCTAGAGTGAAGATAATATGACTTCTTCCATTCAAAGAAATAAAAAGGGGTTTGAAAATGATTTGAATTTCATTTGAAATATTTCAAATTTAGAGACTTCAAGCAACTCAATGAGTTCATAAAATGACATTCAAATTTGAAGAAAGAGAGTTAGGAGTTTCAAAGAAATAATTTGGATGTCACTTTGAAGTTATTCCCCCATTTCTCCTCTCACTCAAATCCCCTACTATCCCATATCTTCACCTCCTCACTCTACCAGTCCTTTTCTTCTCACCATCTTTCTTCTATCTTACACTTTCTCACTCCCTCCTGCTCTACTCTTGCTCTTACTTCTCACTCATCTATCCCCTTCCCCCAATCCATACTCTTCACTTCTCCCTCCTCACCCACACTCCTCTCTCTTCCTATATCTCTCGCCTTCCCTCACTCCCCCCTCTCACTCTCCATATATTCCTATCTCGCCCTTCCACTTATTTTCCTTCTCCCATTCTCCACTTTCCCACTTCTCTTTTTATAATTCATTCCACCATCATCTTTCATTTCACATCATACCCCCACCTATCCACTCCTCTCTCCCTCTTCTTCATCATCCACCGTCTCACCCCTCCTACCATACACTCCTCCTCTTACTCTCCTCTCCCTTCCTCCTTTATACTTTCCCTTTCTCCCCTTCTCTTCTACCATCATCTCCTCTCATAATCTTTTTTTCACCTCCCCTACCCCTATTCCACCACTTACACAACTCTCTATCTTCTTATCTCTACTTCCTTCCTTAATTAATTCTCACATCCACTTCTTATCCCTCCATCCTCCACTCACTTATCCTACTTCACTATTTCTATCTTCCCTCACCCACATCCTCCTTTTCTCCCCCCCCTCCTCTACTCTCTACCCTCACCTTTCTCATTCCCTACATCATCTCTCACCATCTTCTTTCCACTCCCTCCATATATCTACTTCTTTTTGCACTTTGTCACCATAGCCAAACACTATCACCTAGACCTTTCTTAAAATATTTTCACACACTTAGGATCTGTCCATAGTAGTTTTCCTCGTATGCCTTGTATGCACTATGCTTCACATCACAAATTTTGAACCCCATGCCTATGTTGTGTTGCACCTAGAATATTTTGTGATAGTTAAGTGTGTTGTATGTTCATTTGGTTTTATCGAGACTTTTTGCTTTGCATGTTATTTGGTTCTCCGAAATGATTGCTTATGTGAATGCAATGTTTGACTTTATAGATTTTTCATCGGAGAGTGATGAATAGTTCTCTTAAGTAAATTTCTGAGAGCGATATAATCTTCATCAACTATTACCAGGCAAGTTCACATTTGACCATTCTTCCAATTACCTGTGTTTATATTATGCACTTAGTCCTTTTGTGGTAGGATTGCATGGTAGGATTTATTGTTGCCATACGGCTATGCCGTTACCTAGTAGTTCATTTGAGGTAGGTCTGATCTATACACCCTTTTCACCACCATGTAAGTTTATTTTTGCCTCGCTAAATGTAGACGTGGTTTGGGAAGCGAACATGGTGAGACATGAGTGACAAAGTAGTAATCAGGGCCAAGACTTGTAAATGAACTACCTGGGCGTTATTTGGTTTGAATGGTGGCGAAGTATAGTGGGAGCATGCATGGTTAATCCATGGTGGTGCACCACTAGTGGTCGGCCGCCCAGGCTCAAAGAGATCAATCGTATTCTCATGTCTAGAAGCTTCCATGTGTAGCCACAAGCCAATATGGGCTCTGGCTTAGTTGAGTAGATAGTGTGACCTCTTCCGAGATAGGCTAGCAGATGTAGAATGAGTAGGTGTACCGGCCTATCCGTGGGTTAAGGGGGGATACTTTCGGAAGACTATGTCTCGGTCATCCTATTCTCAAACGCCAGGCAATGCGAGAACTTCAAAGGAGGCGATCGAGTCTTGTGGGGAAAAGTGCGCAGACCTCTGCAGAGTGTTAAAACCTAATCTATTAGTCGTGTCCCCAGTTACGGACAACTTGAGCATCTAGTAGTGGAAATGCTGGGAGATCTCATCACTCTTAATTAAACAATTGGGTTTTAAATGAAACTTTGGGAATGGATTGAGTTGGGTTTACCAACTCATCCTATTCTATATTGTAGTGGTAGAATAATATCTTTTATTCTAGGGGGAAATAGCTTTATGCAAATACTAAACTTAGAGCTTTCCACCCGCCAAATTGCATGTACAAATAGGTTCATTATTCTTATGATGTGACTTACCAGTACAATCAATGTACTGACCTACAGGGCTGCAACATCTTATGTTGCAGGAATTTCTATGACGAGTAAGAGTTACATTGTAGGGTTACAGTCTACACTCAACTTGCCGTTGGCATTGATGGGACTCCACACCCTTATGTTTGTTTCCGCTCAGACTTATGAGGTATATATCAGTTTTACATTATTTATACATGTGATTGCACTTTGATATATACATTGATGTACTGTGTGTGCCAGCATAGCGATCTAGGGATGGCACAGATACACAGAGGCTTGACCGTTTGAGGTCGGGTTGCTACTGAGAAGGTAGACTAATATCTTTTATTCTAGGGAAAAACTAGCTTTATGCAAAAACTAAACTTAGAGCTTTCCACCCGCCAAATTGCATGTACAAATAGGTCATTATTCTTATGATGTGACTTGCCAGTACATTCAATGTACTAACCTACAGGGCTGCAACGTCTTATGTTACAGGAATTTCTACGACGAGTAAGAGTTACGTTGTAGGGTTACGGTCTACACTCAACTTGCCGTTGGCGTTGATGGGACTCCACACCCTTATGTTTGTTTCCACTGAGACTTATGAGGTATATATCAGTTTTACGTTATTTATACATGTGATTGCACTTTGATATATACATTGATGTACTGTGTGTGCCAGCATACCGATCCAGGGATGGCACAGATACACATAGGCTTGACTGTTTGAGGTCGGGTCGCTACTGAGATGGTATCAGAGCGTGAGGAGAGTGACGAGGATAAGGTGCAATAGGTCGACGTTCTACACTCAACCTTGCTCTTGGAGTTGGACTCATTTACTACTTTGCTTCCGCGGTATTTGCTTATTGGCTCTATGCCCTATTTTGTAATAAATGTATTGCTCCTAGACTATCGATGTAATAAAGAGATGTGTGTTATTTCTGTTATTTCATCGAGTATTGTGTGTGCTAGCAAGCCGATCTAGGGACTAGCACGGTAAGCACAGAGACTTTGACTCTTACCGAGTCGGGTCGCTACAACGCTTAATAAGACTTTCACAAAACACATACCTTGATAAAGTTATGAAGAAGTTCAAAATGGATCAATCAAAGAAGGAGTTCTTACCTGAGTGGTAAGCTCTGAAGTTGAGTAAGACTCAAAACCCGACCATGGCAGAAGATAGAGAGAGAATGAAAGTCATTCCCTATGCCTCAGCCATAGGTTCTATAAAGTATGTCACGCTGTGTACCAGACCTATTGTGTACCTTGCCATGAGTTTGGCAAGGGGGTACAATACTGATCCAGGAGTAGATCACTAGAGACCATTCAAAATTATCCTTAGGTACCTAAAAATGACTAAGGAAATTTTTCTCGGTTATGGAGGTGACAAAGAGTTCGTTGTAAAGGGTTACGTCGATGCAAGCTTTGACACTGATCCGGATGAATCTGAGTCTCAATTTGGATACATATTGAAAGTGGGAGCAATTAGCTAGAGTAGCTCCGTGCAGAGCATTGTAGACATAGAAATTTGTAAAACACATACAAATCTAAATGTGGCAGACCCTTGACTAAACCTCTCTCACAAGCAAAACATGATCACACCTTAGTACTCTTTGGGTATTAATCACATGGAGATGTGGACTAGATTATTGACTCTAGTAAACCCTTTGGGTGTTGGTCAGATGGCGATGTGAACTATGGGTGTTAATCACATGGCGATGTGAACTATTGGTGCTAATCACATGGCGATGTGAACAGGATTACTGACTCTAGTGCAAGTGGGAGACTGAAGGAAATATGCCCTAGAGGCAATAATAAAGTTGTTATTTTCTATTCCTTATTCATGATAAAGGTTTATTATTCATGCTAGAATTGTATTGATCGGAAACCTTAATACATGTGTGAATACACAAATAAACACTGTGTCTCTAGTGAGCCTCTACTAGACTAGCTCGTTGATCAAAGATGTTTAAAGGTTTCCTAACCATTTACACGAGTTGTCATTTGATAACGGTATCACATCATTAGGAGAATGATGTGATGGACAAGATCCATCTGTTAGCTTGACATAATGATCGTTCAGTTTTATTGTTATTTCTTTATTCATGTCAAATACATATTCCTTCGCCTATGAGATTATGCAACTCCCAAATACCGGAGGAATGCCTTGTCTGCTATCAAATGTCACAATGTAACTGGGTGATTATAAAGATGCTCTACAGGTATCTCAGAAGGTGTTTGTTGAGTTGGCATAGATCGAGATTACGAGTTGTCGCTTCGAGTATCGGAGAGGTATCTTTGGGCCCTCTCGGTAAAGCACATCATACGCTTGCAAGAAAATGATAAGGAGTTAGTCATGAGTCGATGTATTACGGAACGAGTAAAGAGACTTGCGGTAACAAGATTGAACTAGGTATGAAGATACCGACGATCGAATCTCGGGCAAATAACATACCGATAGACATAGGGAATTACATATGTTGTCATAACGGTTCAACCGATAAAGATCTTTGTAGAATACATAGGAGCCAATATGGGCATCCAAGTTCCGCTATTGGTTATTGACCGGAGAGGTGTCTTGGTCATGTCTACATAGTTCTCAAACCCGTAGGGTCCACACGCTTAACGTTTGTTGACGATATAATATTATATGATTTATGTGATTTGGTGATCGAATGCTTTTCGGAGTCCTGGATGAGATCACGGACATGACGACGAGTCTCGGAATGGTCGAGAGGTAAATATTGATATATAGGACGATGGTATTCGAACACTAGAAGTGTTTCGGAGGGTATGGGGTACTTATCGAGTCACTGGAAAGGAGTTTCGGTCACCCCCGGCAAAGATATGGGCCTTATGGGCCAAGAGAGGGAACACACTAGCCCACAAGGGGCTGATGCACTCCTATACAGGCTGGACCTATGAGGAGGAGAAGGAAAGAGGGGAGGAAGGAAAGTGTGGAGTAGGACTCCCCCTTCCTTCCTTCCCCCTTCTTCTTACAAGGAAAGGGCGGGCGCAGGGTAAGGCAGCAGCCCTAGGGCTGCCGCCAGGTCTCTTGGGGCGCCCTAGGGGATGCCTCCTCCCCTCCCACCTATATATACATGGGTAGGGAGTGCCACACAAGGACACACAACATTTACTTAGCCGTGTGCGGCGAACCCGTCCATCGTTTACTCCCTCGGTCATATTTTTGTAGTGCTTAGGCGAAGCCCTGCGAAGATCACATCACCATCACCACTCCGTCGTGCTGCCGGAACTCATCTACTACCTCGCCGTCTTGCTGGATCAAGAAGGCGGAGGACGTCACTAATAACCCACAAGTATAGGGGACCAATTGTAGCCTCTTTCGATAAGTAAGAGTCTCAAACCCAATGAGGAGCTAAAGGTAGAACAAATATTCCCTCAAGTTCTATCGACCACCGATACAACTCTACGCACGCTTAACGTTCGCTTTACCGAGAACAAGTGTGAAACTAGAAGTACTTTATAGGTGTTGTACGATAGGTTTGCAAGAAAATAAAGAGCACGCAAATAAAAGCTAGGGGCTGTGCTGGATTCGGGGTTCCGCGGACCTTTGAGAGGTTCGAACACTGGGGTGCGTGCAAAGAACTCATCCTCCCAACCTACCTGCTCACTAATCCCACATCCTAGCTCGACGAACCCAACGAACAAGAGACACAATAGTTACCCAGGTTCGGGCACCTTGTGGTGTAAAACCCTACTCCTGCTTTGTGGTGGATTGGCCTCGAGGGGCTATGGATGAACTGGTACAATGGACGAACAGCCTCAGGAGGTGAGGTGTTCTTGGGCTCGATGAGCTGGTGAGGTGGTCAGCATGGAATGGCTCTGATCCCTTCTATGGTGTTGGCTAGGTCCTATTTATAGTGGCCTTGGTCCTCTTCCCAAATGTAAGGCGGGAAGGGATCCCACAATGGCCAAATTTGAAGGGAGACAACTAATACATGTTATCCTGACAAAAGTAGTCTTTGCCTGCCAAAAGCTCCTGGTCGTGACACCGCGGTGGGCTTCGTGATGACCTCCGTCCTACGGTCCTAGCGGTCTTGGTCTTGTTGCACCGAAATGGAAACATTTGCTCGACGCCTCCAGAATCAGCGCCTACACTTGCCTCCTTATCACCAAAGGGTAAGCTGGTACATTGCGCCCGCTGACGCCCACCTGGCCTTGATCATCATGGCTCATGTCATATGAACCTTGCGAGGTGCACCTTGCATTGATATCTCCGCTCCTCGGGAGCCAGCCTGGTGAGGCTGCACCCCAGGGAAGTCTTCGCGTTGTCCGTCTCGCGAGGCTTGGCCCCTCGCGAGGGTCTTGGGTTGTAGTTGTTGAAGCTGGGCCATACTGAGCCGCTGATGAAGCCACGCCGTGGGCCGTAGGTAGGCAAGTTTGGGTACCCCCATTCCCATAACGCCGACAGTAGCCCTGGGGCCCAAGGTGCGCTCGTACTTGGCTTCGAGGCAAAGCCAAAGGGCAAGTGCGGAGCATCGCGGGCCCTAACCACCTATGGCCTTGGTCGTCGTGTGCCGATCGATGGGACGTGGGCGCCTCCGCTTCCGCACACTGCCTCGACAACCGTTCGACTTGATGAGACTCTGCTGCATATAGAGAAAAGCCATTATGACGTGGGATCGTGGAGGCCGACGGTTGGCCTCCCGTGGGATATAAATGAGAGGAGGGGCAGAGCCCCTCTTGCTCATCTCCGTCTTCTCGCCGCCCGCTTCTTCTTCCTCCTTCTTGCCTCACTGTCTTGTTGTAGCTCCCATGGCGCCGATCGGGAGGTTTTCCGTGGCAGAAAAGGGGAAGGCCCTCGTGAGGAACCCGAACCTCTTCCACCGAAGAAGAGGTTCAGCCACCCTCGCGATGCCGGGGAGAGGCAGGAGGTGACGCGACCCTAGTATGAGCGGCCACCGCCTGGATTGCGGCTCCCTCTGTACGGCCATGCGCAGCTCCGGAGAGGGCGGCAGCGCCCAGCGCCGCGCGGGCCACAGCCACGATGGCCAGGCTGAGGCTGTGTAGCTGGCTGGCCCGTGAACCCACGCCAAGAGCTCCTCGCGTGAGTTCGTGATATGGGCGGCAATGCAGCTGCGCACTTGCATCCGGTTCCCATGGTTCTTAGCTGAGGAGATGCCGCCAAGGGGGGCGATCGAGTTGTGGCTGTAGCACGCCGGGTGTTGTAGCCTGGCCACGGGGACGGAGGTCAAGGCCGTCCCTCCGAGCAGCATCTTCATGACCCGAGTATGGGGCGAGGTTGCTCGTGCCTGCCGCGCGGATGGGGCCCCTGCCATCCACTTCGAATACAATGGCGCCTCCACACTATTCTTCAAGGTCTTCGACGAGGAAGGCCGACGGCTGGAGTGATGCCCCAGAGGGAGCATATCGTGTGGCGCGGCCACGGGCATTGATCCTGCCTCCGGCCTCGCCGACGGCTCCTATAGCAGCAGCGACGACTCCTGGGAATCCAGCGATTCTCCTGAGCCCAGTGAATCCCCGGAGTTCAGCGATGACAACTACGTTCCCCGAGCTCCCGCTGGACCCGGAGCGCGGCTGTGGCATCCGCTCGGCGTTGACGATGGTCTGTATGGGGTTGGCGTCGGCCTCATGTGGCCCACTGTTGATGATGGCGTCGGCCTTGGTGCCCGTAGCCAGGGCTCCTTGAAGTTTTTCTTCTTTTGTTCCATGCGAGGAATCGAGACAAACCCCGCGGGGGTATGTAAAAAAATCTTGTAATGCTTTTGCTTTGAAGTTTATTATTCCTATTATGAGCTTGCAATTGTGTGTCTCGCTCTGATTGCTCCCCCTTTTCGTTCTCGCGTTAGCCTCGCGCTCTACGCCAGCAGGTCCCAGTCCCGAGGCAGGCTTCAATCGTCGCTGGCATGCCTGGTCGTGATGTCATGGTCAAGGCCAGGAGGTGAGCGGCCCAAGGTCCGATAAGAGCTCCTGAGGCGCGATGCTCAAGAGGTCCCCCTTAGCATGCAAGCAGCTCCCTAGAGGCCGAAAATGGAAATAGCATTACCGGAGCAAGATTACAGGAGTGGAAAACATCGCACGGAGAGATTCACGCTGACATGCACGGGTGACTTATCTTTTGGCAAGCCTGAGGTGATTCCTTCGTGAAGCGCCTGCCAGTATTAGCGACGGTGCTCCCAGGTTGGGCTCCTGCCAGCCTTCCCTTTCCCACTCATATGAGTGCTCTACGTCCTTGGGTCTCGACCCTGGAGCGCGGCTCAGCCGCCGCTGATATGCCAGGTCGCGATGACGTGGTCAAGGCCAGGGGTGAGAGCTGGAGAGTGATACATCTCCAACGTATCTATAATTTTTGATTTTTCCATGCTATTATATTATCTGTTTTGGATGTTAATGGGCTTATTTATACACTTTTATATTATTTTTGGGACTAACCTACTAACCCAAGGCCCAGTGCAAATTGCTGTTTTTTGCCTATTTCAGTGTTCCGCAGAAAAGGAATATCAAACGGAATCCAAACGGAATGAAACCTTCGGAGAGTTATTTTTGGAACAAACATGATCCAGGGGACTTGGAGTGGACGTCAAGAAAGAAATGAGGAAGCCACGACCCCACCCTCGTGGGCCCCTCGCAGCTCCACCGACCTACTTCTTCCTCCTATATATATCCATATACCCCGAAAACATCCAGGAGCACCATGAAACCCTATTTCCACCGCCGGAACCTTCTGTACCCAACAGATCCCATCTTGGGGCCTTTTTCGGAGCTCTGCCGGAGGGGGACAATCATGGAGGGCTTCTACATCAACACCATAGCCTCTCCGATGATGTGTGAGTAGTTTACCTCAGACCTTCGGGTCCATAGTTATTAGCTAGATGGCTTCTTCCCCCTCTTTGGATCTCAATACAAAGTTCTCCTCGATCTTCTTGGAGATCTGTTCGATGTAACTCTTTTTGCGGTGTGTTTGTCAAGATCTGATGAATTGTGGGTTTATGATCAAGTTTATCTATGAACAATATTTGATTCTTCTCTGAAAGCTTTTATGTATGATTTGTTATCTTTGCAAGTCCCTTTGAATTATCAGTTTGGTTTGGCCTACTAGATTGATCTTTCTTGCAATGGGAGAAGTGCTTAGCTTTGGGTTTAATCTTCCGGTGTCCTTTCCCAGTGACAGCAAGCAAGGCACGTATTGTATTGTTGCCATCGAGGATAAAAAGATGGGGTTTATATCATATTGCTTGAGTTTATCCCTCTACATCATGTCATCTTGCTTAATGCGTTACTATGTTCTTATGAACTTAATACTCTAGATGCATGCCGGATAGCGGTCGATGTGTGGAGTAATAGTAGTAGATGCAGAATCGTTTCGGTGTACTTGTCACGGACGTGATACCTATATACATGATCATGCCTAGATATTCTCATAATTATGCACTTTTTTATCAATTGCTCGATAGTAATTTGTTCACCCACCGTAATACTTATGCTATCTTGAGAGAAGCCACTAGTGAAACCTATGGCCCCGGGTCTATCTTTTATCATATAAGTTTCCATCTGTTTTATTTTGCAATCTTTACTTTCAATCTATATCATAAAAATACCAAAAATATTTATTTATTATTATTATATCTATCAGATCTCACTGTCGTAAGTGACCGTGAAGGGATTGACAACCCCTTTATCGCGTTGGTTGTGAGGTTCTTATTTGTTTGTGTAGGTACGAGGGACTTGCATGTAGTCTCCTACTGGATTGATACCTTAGTTCTCAAAAACTAAGGGAAATACTTACGCTACTTTACTGCATCACCCTTTCCTCTTCAAGGGAAAACCAACGTAGTGCTTAAGAGGTAGCAGAGAGTCAGTAGGAGCTCCTGAGTCATGATGCTTAGGAGCTCCCCTTTAATGCGCAAGTGAATTGCCGTGAAAAATGGATGGCCAGCAGGGCCGCCTGCAGCCAACACTCGGGAGCTCCTGTGGGTTAGTCCAAGAGGGGAGCATAACTCGTAAGCGCGCTTGCTGTCCTGCCGCTAATCTTTCCACAAGAAGATGAAGGCACTGAGGATCTGGTGAGGTGACGTGCGCGGGGCAGGCCGCGTGCCAGAGCTCGATCCCTCAGATTTCTCAGTGTTGTAGGGACGGACCCGAGCACAAGCGTCGTGCCAGCATGTGTAGCCCCCGTTGCGGGATGAGCAAGAGGCCGGCCAGCAACACGGGGGGCCGCGACGGGCGATAAGACATCAAGCAAGCAGGTGATAATCATAAGATAACTCATGGAAGGAGGTAAGCCAGTTCTAAATAGATGCAAAGAGCGATACATGCCACAGGGACAGACCCACGCAGCCTGCGGATGATGCAGCCCGAGGGGCGCTCCCAGCTAAACGACTAGAGGATGCAAAAAAGGATACATGCCGCAGGGACATGCCCATGCGATCTGGGGATAATGCAGCCCGAGGGGCGCCCCCAACTGAATAAACCGGAAAATGTCACCTGGCACCGTTGCTGAAGAGGTGTTGAAGTAGCTGAAGACGCGTGCTGAAGAAGTCGCTCCTCACGAGCCGCCTCGGTCCTGAGCCTCGGGGGGCTCAGGGGCTCGCGAAGAACCGTTGCCATCTCGGCCAGGACCGCCTGGTGCCTGGTCTCCTGAGCTGCCATGACACTCCGCAAGTGGCGCTGGAGTGCAACAGCCGCGCTCGGCAAGCCAAAAGGCATGCGAACGTAGCTGTGAGGGGGGCCCTCACATAGGCCAACAAGTGACGGCCAGTAGAGCCGCCGAGAGGCGGTCTTATTGAGTCCCAGGATGTTGACGCACGTGCCCCTACTTGCGGCCGCTGGACCACCTGGCAGCTTTCTTCTTCCCCCGCAGGCGCCCTGCGCGGTGGGTCACGCCTTGGCTCGATGATGGCATCTTGACGTGGAGGTGGAGGAGGCGCTCCGTGGGCTACGTCACCCGCAGCAGGCGGCTGGCGAGGCAGCGGGAGACACGGTGCGGGAGAGCCCCCGGCAGTGCTGACGAGCTTGGCGATGCGGTCCAGCCAATCTTTGAAGAGGTCGTCGACGGGGCGATAGCGCAGGAGCTCGCGTGCCATGAGAAACGTGGCCTGCGCGTTCACTAGGCCGTGACGAGCATGAGACGATGAACCGGCCGGGGTTGTGGTGCGCCCATCACGCCGCACAAAGGGGTGCAACAACGAAGCTTGCTGCTCGTGCCCTGCAGGCCGGTGGCGGCATTGGCAGCAGGCGATGGGAAACGACAGGGAGGCCCGCCAGCAGGCACCATCTGGGCGACGCGAGTGGCGAGGGTGGCATGACGCTCAGCGCGGGCTCGACTGGTGCCGGCCATGGAAGCGATGGAGCGGTGGCGAATCGGCCAACAGAAGAGAGGCTCCGACACACCCCTACCTGGCACGCCAAACTTTGGATTCGGAGTTCCACAGACCCTTGAGAGGTTCGAACACTGGGGTGCGTGTGAAAAACTCGTCCTCCCAACCTGCCTGCTCTCTAATCCAATGGCCTAGCTCGACAAACCCAACGAACAAGAGACACAACAGTTACCCAGGTTCGGGCCACCTTGCGGTGTAAAACCCTACTCCTGCTTTGTGGTGGATTGGCCTCGAGGGCTTATGGATGAACATGTACAATAGACGAAGAGCCTCAGGAGGTGAGGTGTTATTGGACTCGATGAGCTGGTGAGGTGGTCAGGATAGAATGGCTCTGATCCCTTCTATGGTGGTGGCTAGGTCCTATTTATAGTGGCCTTGGTCCTCTTCCCAAATGTAAAGCGGGAAGGGATCCCAGAACGGCCAAATTTGAAGGGAGACAGCTAGTACATGCTATCTTGACAAAAGTAGTCTTCACCTGCCAAAAGCTCCTGGCCGTGACGCCACGGTGGGCTCCGCGATGACCTCCGTCCTGGCGGTCTTGGTCTTGTTGCACCGAAATGGAAACCTTTGCTTGACGCCTCAAGACTCCACGCCTCCGCTTGCCTCCTTATCACCAAAGGGGAAACTGGTACACTACGCCCGCTGGCGCCCGCCTGGCCTTGGTCGTTATGGCTCACGTCAAATGGACCTCGTGAGGTGCACCTTGCATTGATATCTCCGCTCCTCGGGAGCCAGCCTGGTGAGGCTGCGCCCAGGGAGGTCTTGGCATCATCCGCCTCGCGAGGCTTGGCCCCTCGCGAGGGTCTTGGGTTGTAGTTGTTGAAGCTGGGTCGTACTGGGCCGCTGATGAAGCCACGCCGTGGGCTGGAAGCAGGCAAGTCTAGGCACCCCCCGTTCCCAGAACACCAACAGGCTGTTTAGATAAAGACACAACTAAGTTAGTTTTAGTAGAGAGCTTTTTGTCACGAGAAAGTTATTTGTCCCTAGGCAATCGATAACTAGACTGGAAATCATTATTGCAATTTTATATGAGGGAGATGCATAAGCTAACATACTTTCCCTTCTTGGATCATATGCACTTATGATTGGAACTCTAGCAAACATCCGTAACTACTAAAGATCATTAAGGTAAAACCCAACCATAGCATTAAAATATCAAGTTCTCTTTATTCCCATACGTCATAACCCACTTATCCGTGTTTGTCTTTCTATCACTCATGCAACACAGAAAATAAGCAAATCATGAAAATATTGCAAACCCTACAACGGGGATCCCTCACGCTTGCGCGACACAGAGAGCACCATAGGACATCACCAATAATAAAACATGCAACTCAAACCAATCACGATCATCAATGAACCCTTAGGACAAAATTGATCTACTCAAACATCATAGGATAGCCATACATCATTGGGAAATAATATGTAATGTTGAGCACCATGTTCAAGTAGAGATTACAGTGGGGAGAAGGGGTGTTACACTGCATAGAGGGCGAGAGAGTTGGTGATGATGGCGGCGAAGTTGTTGGTGTAGATCACGGTCACAATGATGGCCCCGACGGTGTTCTGGTGCCACCGGGAGAGGGGGGAGAGAGCCCCCCTTCTTCTTCTTCTTCCTTGAACTTCCCCTAGATGGGAGAAGGGTTTCCCCTCTGGTCCTTGGCTTCCATGGCGGTGGAGGGGCGGGAGCCCCTCCGAGATTGGATCTCTCTCTCTGCTTCCTTCTGTTTCTGCGCTCCCTGATTCTAGCCTTTCACCGTTTCTTAAATTCCCGTAGATCCGTAACTCCGATTGGGCTGAAATTTTACACGATTTTATATGGATATTAGCTTTCTTGCGCCAGAAGAAGGGCACCAACCGCCTTATGGGGTGACCACAAGGGCCCACAGCGCACCCCACACCCTTGTGGGCCCCTCGGGCATCATATCGTGTTGATTCCAATTCCCAAAATTCACATATATTCCAATAAAAATCTCCATAAGTTTTTATCCCGTTTGGACTTAGTTTGATATGGATTTTCTATGAAATAGAAAACATGCAACAAACAGGAACTGGCACTGGCACCGGATCAATATGTTAGTCCAAGAAAATCATATAAATTGTTGCCAAAATTATGTAAAAGTTGTAGAATATTGGCATGGATGTAGCGACCCGACCTCAGACGGTCAAGTCTCTGTGCTTAAGTGTCATCCCTGGATCGGTATGCTGACACACACAGTACTCGAGGATTTATAACAGAGGTAAATCACATGTAAAAAGTAACGTAAATACTATTACCACAATCTAAAATAGCAGAAGTAACAAGGTTGTGGATTCCCATCAACACCAACGGCAAAGTTGAGTGCAGAAATCGTAACCCTAACGTATCACTTACTCGTCGTAAGATATCCTGCTACATGAGACTTTGCAGCCACATAGGGTCAGTACATTGAATGTACTGGCAAATTCACACCATAAAGAGAAATGATGAACAATGGCTATCACTACATGCATATTTGGCTGGTGGAAAAGCTCTATGGTTATAAGGTTTTTGCGAAAAGCCATTTTTTCTCTACCGCAAAGGAATAAATTTTATTTAACTATCATGGTGGTTGTTAAACATGGAGAATGGTTGACAGCATTCTCAATCCCAATTAAGTAACATCATTAAACCCAACAAAATTAATTTGAAGTAACGTGATGAGATTCACATGATAATCCAAGTACTAGATACTCAAGAAGTCCATAACCGGGGACACGGCTAATCATGATTAGTTTATACACTCTGCAGAGGTTTGCGCACTTTTCCCCACAAGACTCGATCTCCTCCGTTGGGATTCTCACACCACATGGTGTTTGAGAAACGGATGACCGAGACATAGTCTTTCAGAAGTGCTAGCACCTTACGATCGGGTAGACCGTACCACCTACATCCCCTACATCTGCTAGTCTACCACTGTAAGAGTTTGCATGACTTAGTCAACTATGCTAGAGCCCATAGTAGCTTGTGGCTGCACACGGAAGTTTCTAGTACAAATAATCTCATGATCCCTTTGAGCCTGGGTGGCGGTCCATAAAGAAAAACAGGCAATCGCTGGAATACCCAGGTGCCTAAACAGGCAATCACTGGAATACCCAGGTGCCTCAATCCACCCAGATGTGTGTTAAAGTTGCCACCTTAAGTAAACCATTAATTAACAATCTCACATCTGTCATGAATACTCTCAAACCCAATCCACGTCTACGAGCATAGCATGGCAATATAAGCATAACGTAATAGTAACTCCCAAGGTTTGAATGCAGGGCAATAGGTTCCTACCTCATCAACTACTTCCCAATACCCACATGTTATCAATTCCTAACCATGCAATGTTTGAGGGTTGAAACTAATGCATAAAACTGGGTATTAAAAGGATATGATCAAAGTGTGAACTTGCCTGCAATGTTGATGAATATGATGCGCACTCAAAACTCTTGATAGTTCTACTCGTCACACTCCGGTCAATCTGTCGTAAGCAAGCAATAGTAACCACACATAAGCAATCACTCAAAAGATCAAAAAGATCGAAGAAGACGATTCGGAAAACTTCAAAACCAAGCAAATAACTCTTGCAACATAAAATAATTTCTAACAATACCAAAATTATGCAAATTTGTCCTTATCAGAAAGTTTAGGTCAAGAGCTTCGATTTGCAAAAAGAATCAACTGAAACGGAGCTACGAAACTCAAGTTATGAACAAACAAAGTTTGAATACAAATCTGATCTAATTCAAATTTTAAAACTTTCAAAAACATTTTTAAGTTGTTTATCTGGATGGAGGATCATAATGAAGAGGTGGGCGTTGGTTTCGTTGGATTTGGACAAACGAGCGAAATGTAATTATCGTTTGAAGTTCAGGGACTAAACTGTAGGGAAACTAATTATGAATAGGTCCCTGACTAAAACTAACAGAAAAAGAAAAGACTAAATAACGAACGTCCGCTAACTACTTCTAAACAGAGAACGTTCTTTGAACAGATCTAACTAAAAAAAGTAAATCGGGTTTTTGAAACAAAACCGAGAAAAAAACCAGGAAACCGAGCGGGGTTATACCGGTTCGGTGGTTCGGCGAGAAAAACCGGCGACCGGTGACGACGGTTGGCGGCGGCGGCGAAGCTCCGGCGACGGTTGGTGAGTGCGGCGGGCTCCGGTGCCGCAGCAGGTAGCAGCGGCGGTTCCAGGCGCAGGCGGCGGCGGCAACTACGCGGGGCGGCGCGGGCTAGGCGAGGCGCGGCAACGGCGGCGGCGGCGGTTGGCGAGTGCGGCGATATGCGGCTATGGCGCGGCGGGGGAAAGAGGAGAGGAGGCGGGGCCCGGGGTGGCGGTTTTATAGGAGGAGGGGAGGCGGCGCGATGCGTGGGGAAGGGGGCACGGCGAGGCGGCGGCGGAAACCGAACCAGGCACGGCGGCGGGCGTGTGTGTGCTCGGGAGTCCGAGGACGGCGGCGACAAGGAGGTCGGCTGGGCCGTGGCCTGGCCTAGGAGTTGGACCGGCCCAATCGGCGGGAAGGTTTAAAAAAAACATTTAATAGACAAAAGAAATAATAAAACGATAAGAAATAAAACAAACTATAGGTGTATAATATACCAAAATTTGCAGAAAAAGATTTTCTACAACATGGACATTTTTATAATGCCAAATAAAATCCACACAAATTCAGATAATTCAAAGAGTGCTACTGGTCTAATAAAATCCAATAAAAATCATTTTAAAATGCCAAAATGACTTCAAATTTATTTTTCTCCAATTTTCTATTGTAGGGAATCATGTTACGCTATTTTCCATGTATTTTGTTTTGGGGGAAAATAATTTGAATAAAACTCAAATAACCCAAATTGAAAAAAATATAATTTCAAATGGATTTAAATTTGAGTTTCTTTGAAACTCCCAACTCATATTTCATATGTTTTGAAGAAGTCATTTTATCTTCTCTCATGAAAATCATTGAGTTTCTTAAAGTTTCAGAACTGGAAATATTTTCAAATGAAATCCAAATATTTTCAACACCATTTTCATTTAAATAAATGGAAGAAGTCATGTTATCTTCTCTCTAGGGTTTCGTGGTGAAAAGAATTTGAATTCACAGAGATCAAAATGCAAAAAGGTAAAAGTTTGGGAAAGTCCTTTTATTCCCTCTCATTTAACTTTCAAAAAGTTTCGAATTTCACTCAATCAATCACACAACAATCAATCTATCTATTTGTTATAACATTCCAAAATTTAGAATTTTGGGATGTTACAATGGAACAATAAAGAATTATAGACACGACGGAGACGTATCAGCATCCCCAAGCTTAATTCCTGCTCGTCCTCGAGTAGGCAAATGGTAAAAAAGATAATTTTTGATGTGGAATGCTACCTAGCATAATATTGATCATATAATCTAATCATGGCATGAATATTAAGACACGAGTGATTCAAAGCAATAGTCTATCATTTGACATTAAGACAATAATACTTCAAGCATACTAATAAAGCAATCATGTCTTTCTCAAAATAACATGGCCAAAGAAAGTGATCCCTACAAAATCATATAGTCTGTCTATGCTCCATATTCATCACACAAAGTATTTCATCATGCACAACCCCGATGACAAGCCAAGCAATGGTTTCATACTTTTAATGTTCTCAAGCCTTTTCAACTTTCATGCAATACATGAGTGTGAGCCATGTATATAGCACTATAGGTGGAATAGAATATGATGGTGGAGGTTGTGTGGAGAAGACAGAAAAGGAGAAAGTCTCGCATCGATGCGGCTAATCAACGGGCTATGGAGATGCCCATCAATTGATGTCAATGCAAGGAGTAGGGATTGCCATGCAACGAAAGCACCAGAGCTATAAGTGTATGAAAGCTCAAACTGAAAACTAAGTGGGTGTGCATCCAACTTGCTTGCTCATGAAGACCTCGGGCATTTTAGGAAGCCCATCATCGGATTATACAAGCCAAGTTCTATAATGAAAAATTCCCACTAGTATATGAAAGTGACAACATAGGAGACTCTCTCTATGAAGAACATGGTGCTACTTTGAAGCACAAGTGTGGTAAAAGGATAGTAGCATTGCCCCTTCTCTCTTTTTCTCTCATTTTTTGTTTTCTGGGGCCTTCTCTTTTTTGGCCTCTTTTTCCGTCCGGAGTCTCATCCCGGCTGTGGGGGAATCATAGTCTCCATCATCCTTTCCTTACTGCGACAATGCTCTAATAATGATGATCATCACACTTTAATTTACTTACAACTCGATATCTAGAACAATATGACTCTATATGAATGCCTCTGGCAGTGTACCAGGATGTGCAATGATCTAGAATAGCAAAGATATCAAAAAACAGACAAGCCATGAAAATATCATGCTAGCCATCTTATGATCATGCAAAGCAATATGACAATGAATGCTCAAGTCATCTATATGATGATTGTGGAAGTTGCATGGCAATATATCTCGGAATGACTATGGAATTGCCATGATAGGTAAGTATGGTGGCTATTTTGAGGAAGATATAAGGAGGCTTATGTGTGATAGAGTGTATCATATCATGGGGTTTGGGTGCACCGGCGAAGTTTGCACCAACTCTCGAGGTGAGAAAGGGCAATGCACGGTACCGAAGAGGCTAGCAATGATGGAAGGGTGAGAGTGCGTATAATCCATGGACTCAACATTAGTTATAAAGAACTCACATACTTATTGCAAAAGTCTATTAGCTATCAAAACAAAGTATTACGCGCATGCTCCTAGGGGGATAGATTGGTAGGAAAAGACCATCGCTCGTCCCCGACCGCCACTCATAAGGAAGACAATCAAAAAATAAATCATGCTCCAACTTCATCACATAACGGTTCACCATACGTGCATGCTACGGGAATGACAAACCTTAACACAAGTATTTCTACCAATCCACAATTACTCACTAGCATGACTCTGATATTACCATCTTTATATCACAAAACTATTGCAAGGAATCAAACATATCATATTCAGTGATCCACAAGTTTTATGTAGGATTTTATGACTAACCATGTGAATGACCAATTCCTGTCAACTCTTTAAATAGATATAAGTGAAGCAAGAGAGTTTAATTCTTTCTACAAAAGATATGCCCATGCTCTAACAAATATAAGTGAAGCAAAAGAGCATTCTACAAATGGCGGTTTTCTATGTGCAAGGAAATAGGCAATCCAGACTTCAAATGATATAAGTGAAGCGCATGAAGCATTCTATAAAGCCATACTCAAAAGATATAAGTGAAGTGCGAAGAGCATTCTACAAATCAACCAAGGACTATCGCATACCAGCATGGTGGATTATTAAAATAAAAATAAAAAGCACACGACGCTCCAAGATTTACGCATATCATGTGACGAATAAAAATATGGCTCCAAGTAAAATTACCGATGATCGTTATAAGAAAGAGGGGATGCCTTCCGGGGCATCCCCAAGCTTAGTTGCTTGGGAGTCCCTGAATATTACCTTGGGGTGCCTCGGGCATACCCAAGCTTAGGCTCTTGCCATTCCTTATTCCTTCATCCATCGTGATCTCACCCAAAACTTGAAAACTTCAATCACACAAAACTTAACAAACCCCTCGTGAGATCCGTTAGTATAATAAAACAAATCACCACTTTAAGTACTGTTGCAAACTCATTCATATTTTATGTTTGCATTGTATCTGCTGTATTAAAACTTCTCTATGGCTTATACCACCGATAAAATCGGTAGTTTCATCAAAACTAGCAAAACAATGCATGAAAAACAGAATCTGTCTTAAACAGGACAGTCTGTAGTAAACTGAACATCAACCATATTTCTATAACTCCAAAAATTCTGAAAAATTAGGACAAAATTAAAAATTTGTATATAAGTATTGTGCAAAAAGTTTCAGAAGCATTTGACTCTCGAGTAAAAACGTAAAATCACGCACTACAGCCAAAGTTTCTGTTTTTGCACTGCACAAACCAAACACGCAATCTAATCATCCTAAAGGCAAATCTTGGCACATTATTTTTATAATACAATGGAATTGTACAAGGGGATACTTATTTTTGTGAGAATCTTGATGAAAAATTCTACATTCTTTCCATGAGAATGAACACAAGTGTTCAAGGTCGACCCTCACTTCTCCAATGCATAACTTCCAATCGCTTCTCTTTTGTGAAAAAGTTTTTAAGTTCCCCTCTATATTTTTTTTGTTTTTAAACTTTATAAAAGCACTCAACAGAAATAAATGACTCTCTAGAACTTCCGGGTTGTCTCCCTGGCAGCACTTTCTTTAAAGCCATTAAGCTAGGCTTAAAGTGCTCAAGCAATGAATCCACCCGGATCCCAAGGTATATCAAAGCCAATTTTAATTAACAATGATTTGCCATTTAGTAATGAGCACAAATCAACACATATCATTCAATGACGAAGTATAACTCTCTTCCTATGCATCGGCATGTCATACAAGAACAATTCATGCACATCAAGTAAAGGCCAATGCATAGTATAAGCAATTTCTTGCAATTTTATCGTGTTGGAAACATAGAGAGGTGGCGATGTAGTTCCTCTCTCATAATAATTGCAAGTAGGAGCAGCAAGCACATGCATATAACATTCATCAAAATTATCATGTGCAATGGTAAAAGGAAACCCGTCAATATAATCCTTAATAAGAATAAACTTCTCCGATATAGTGTAGTTTGGAGAATTCAAAAAGATAATAGGACTATCATGTGTGGGTGCAATAGAAACAATTTCATTCTTAACATAAGGAACTATAGCAAGTTCATCTCCATAAGCATAATTCATATTGGCATCTTGGCCACAAGCATAGCAATTATCAAGTTCATCAAAAAGGGATATGTCAAATGAATCAACGGATCATAGCAATTATCATAGCATTCATCCTTCGGTAAGAACGAAGGGACATTAAACAATGTATGAGTTGAAGAGTTATTCTCTTTAGAAGGTGAGCACGGGTAGCTAATCCGCTCTTCCTCCTTTTGTTCTTCGCTCTCCTCGTCATCTTTTTCATCGAATGAGCTCACAGTGTCATCATTTTCTTCTTCCATAGATTCCTACAAAATATTAGCCTCTTCTTGGACAATGGAGACTTTCTCGATAAACACATGAATATCGGCATTATATTCATAATTCTCATAGAAATATTTAAGTATAGAAAAAATTTCAGTCTATAAACATCATCATCAAAAGCTTCATAGTTTTCAAACAAAGATTCAATTTCATAAGCACCCTTAAAAGCAACGAATTCTTCTATTCATTCCACATCATAGTAATCATATATACCGTTAGCATAAGAAGCTAAGGTTTCATTATCGTTAAATTTGCATGAAAAAGGAAGGTGTGGAGCCTTCATCCTAGATCAACAAGTATAATTATATCTCAATCATAGTTGCCGAGCATACCACTACAACATATGAATTTGATCCCATAACAATTTCCCTGTTGTGTCAAGCGATAATACCTAAAGTATTCACGTTGACCCAACGTGTCTCCCATTACATAATTGAATGGGGTTTTCTCAGGATTATTAAATTAGTGCATAATATCTTTCACATAATGAGCATCGAGGGTTTTAGGAGGTTCCCCATCTCCATGAGTAGCAAGTACACCTAATTTTTTTGGTATTTCGTGTTCCATATCCATAACTAAAGATAGAGAACAACTTAGAACAACAAATAAAATCTACTTAGTGATAAAGCAAACAATCATACACGACAATATTCACCCCATGCTATTGCTCCCCAGCATAGCAACGAGAGGGGAGAGTGTTGTCCACGTACCCTTGTAGACCGTAAGCGGAAGCGTTATGACAACGCGGTTGATGTAGTCGTACATCTTCACGATCCGACCAATCCTAGCACCGAAGGTACAGCACCTCCGCGATCTGCACATGTTTAGCTCGGTGACGTCCCACGAACTCTAGATCCAGCTGAGGTTGAGGGAGAGTTTCATCGGCACGACGGCGTGATGACAGTGATGATGAAGTTACCGACGCAGGGCTTCGCCTAAGCTCTACCATGATATGACCGAGGTGGCAATCTATGGAGGGGGCACCGCACACCGCTAAACAACCAACTTGTGTATCTATGGGGTGGCCCCCTCCCCCGTATATAAAGGGGGGGAGGAGGAGAGGGCCGGCCTAGGAGGAAGCGCGCCCAAGGGGGGAAATCCTACTCCAAGTAGGTCCCCCCCAGCTTTCCTATTCCTACTAGGAGAAGGAGGGAGGAGGAGAGGAGAAGGAAAGGGGGGACGACCCCCCCCCCCCCAAACCCTAATCCAATTCGGTTTGGGCCTAGGGGGCATGCCCCACCACTTTCCTGCTGCCCTCTTTCTCCACTACGGCCCATTAAGGCCCATTGACTCCCCGGGGGGTTCCGGTAACCTCCCGGTACTCCGAAAAATGCCCGAACTCATCCGGAACCATTCCGGTGTCCAAACATAGCCTTCCAACATATCGATCTTTATGTCTCGACCGTTTTGAGACTCCTCGTCATGTCCGTGATCACATCCGGGACTTCAAACTACCTTATGTACATCAAAACACATAAACTCATAATACCGATTGTCATCGAACGTTAAGCGTGCGGACCCTACAGGTTCGAGAACTATGTAGACATGACCGAGACTCACTTCCGGTCAATAACCAATAGCAGAACCTGGATGCTCATATTGGTTCCTACATATTCTACGAAGATCTTTATCGATCAAACCGCATAACAACATACGTTGTTCCCTTTGTCATCAGTATGTTAATTGCCCGAGATTCGATCGTTGGTATCTCAATACCTAGTTCAATCTCGTTACCGGCAAGTCTCTTTACTCGTTTCGTAATGCATCATCCCGTGACTAGCTCATTATTCACATTGCTTGCAAGGCTTATTGTGATGTGCATTACCAAGAGGGCCCAGATATACCTCTCCGACAATCGGAGTGACAAATCCTAATCTCGATCTATGCCAACTCAAAAAACACCATCGGCGACACCTGTAGAGTATCTTTATAGTAACCCAGTTACGTTGTGACATTTGATAGCACACTAAGTGTTCCTCTAGTATTCGGGAGTTGCATAATCTCATAGTCATAGGAACATGTATAAGTTATGAAGAAAGCAATAGCAACAAACTAAACGATCATAGTGCTAAGCTAACGGATGGGTCAAGTCAATCACATCATTCTCTAATGATGTGATACCGTTCATCAAATGACAACTCTTGTCCATGGCTAGGAGACTTAACCATCTTTGATTAACGAGCTAGTCAAGTAGAGGCATACTAATGACACTCTATTTGTCTATGTATTAACACATGTACTAAGTTTCCGGTTAATACAATTCTAGCATGAATAATAAACATTTATCATGATATAAGGAAATATAAATAACAACTTTATTATTGCCTCTAGGGCATATTTCCTTTAGTCTCCCACTTGCACTAGAGTCAATAATCTAGTTCACATCGTCATGTGATTTCACACCAATAGTTCTCATCTTTATGTGATTAGTTCACATCTTCATGTGACTAATACCCAAAGGGTTTACTACAGTCAATACTCTAGTTCACATTGCTATGTGATCAACACCCAAAGAGTGATCATGTTTTGCTTGTGAGAGAAGTTTAGTCTACGGGTCTGCAACATTCATATCCGTATGTATTTTGCAAATTTCTATGTCTACAATACTCTGCACGGAGCTACTCTAGCTAATTGCTCCCACTTTCAATATGTATCTAGATCGGTGTAAAAAGCTTGCATCGACGTAACTCTTTACGACGAACTCTTTTATCACCTCCATAACTGAGAAATATTTCCATAGTCCTCTAAGGATAATTTTGAATGTTGTCCAGTGATCTACTCCTAGATCACTATTGTACTCCCTTGCCAAAATCATGCTAAGGTATACAATAGGTATGGTACACAGCATAGCAAACTTTATAGAACCTATGACCGAGGCATAGGGAATGACTTCTCATTCTCTTTCTATTTTCTGCCATGGTCGGGTTTTGAGTCTTTACTCAACTTCACACCTTGCAACACAGGCAAGAACTCTTTCTTTGACTGATCCATTTTGAACTCCTTCAAAATCTTGTCAAGGTATGTACTCATTGAAAAAACTTATCAAGTGTCTTGATCTATATCTATAGATCTTGATGCTCAATATGTCAGCAGCTTTACCGAGGTCTTTCCATGAAAAACTCCTTTCAAACACTCCTTTATGCTTTCTAGAAAATTCTACATCATTTCTGATCAACAATATGTCATTCACATATACTTATCAAAAAGGTTGTAGTGCTCCCACTCACTTTCTTGTAAATACAGGCTTCACCGCAAGTCTGTATAAAACTATATGCTTTGATCAACTTATCAAAGTGTATATTCCAACTCTGAGATGCTTGCACCAGTCCATAGATGGATCACTGGAGCTTGCACACTTTGTTAGCATCTTTAGGATTGAAAAAACCATCCGGTTGCATCATATACAACTCTTCTTTAATAAATCCATGAAGGAATGTAGTTTTGATATCAATTTGCCAGATTTCATAAAATGCGGCAACTGCTAACATGATTCGGACATACTTTTAAGCATCGATACGAGTGAGAAAATCTCATAGTAGTCAACACCTTGAACTTGTCAAAGACCTTTTGTGACAATTCGAGCTTTGTAGATAGTAACACTACTATCAGCGTCCGTCTTCCTCTTGAAGATCCATTTATTCTGAATGGCTCACCAATCATCGGGGAAGTCAATCAAAGTCCATACTTTGTTTTCATACATGGATCCCATCTCAGATTTCATGGCCTTAAGCCATTTCGCGGAATCTGGGCTCAACATCGCTTCCTCATAATTCGTAGGTTCGTCATGGTCAAGTAACATGACCTCCAGAACATGATTACCATACCACTATGGTGCGGATCTTACTCTGGTTGACCTACGATGTTCGGTAGTAACTTGATCTGATGTTTCATGATCATCATCATTAACTTCCTCACTGATTGGTGTAGGCATCATTGGAACTGATTTCAGTGAAGAGCTACTTCCCAATTCGAGAAGGTACAATTACCTCATCAGGTTCTACTTTCCTCCCACTCACTTCTTTCGAGAGAAACTCCTTTTCTAGAAAGGATCCACTTTTAGCAACAAAGATCTTGCATTCGGATCTGTGATAGAAGGTGTACCCAACAGTTTCCTTTGGGTATTCTATGAAGACACATTTCTCTGATTTGGGTTCGAGCTTATTAGGTTGAAACTTTTTCACATAAGCATCGCCGCCCCAAACTTTAAGAAACGATAGCTTAGGTTTCTAGCCAAACCACAGTTCATATGGTGTCGTCTCAACGGATTTTGATGGTGCCCTATTTAGCATGAATGCAGCCGTCTTTAAAGCATAACCCCAAAACGATAGTGGTAAATTGCTAAGAGGCATCATAAATCACACCATATCTAATACAATACAGTTATGACATTCGGACACACCATTATGCTGTGGTGTTCAAGGTGGCGTGAGTTGCGAAACTATTCCACATTGTTTCAAATGAAGACAAAACTCGTAACTCAAATATTCATCTCTGCGATCAGATCGTAGTGCTACCTCTTGAGCACTACATTGGTTTTCCCTTGAAGAGGAAAGGGTGATGCAGCAAAGTAGCGTAAGTATTTCCCTCGGTTTTGAGAACCAAGGTATCAATCCAGTAGGAGGCCACACGCAAGTCCCTCGTACCTACACAAACAAATAAGAACCTCGCAACCAACGCGATAAAGGGGTTGTCAATCCCTTCACGGTCACCTACGAGAGTGAGATCTAATAGAGATAATAATAATAATAATAATAATAATAATAATAATAATAATAATAATAATAATAATAATAATAATAATAATAAGATAAATATTTTTGGTATTTTTGTGATAAAGATTGAAAGTAAAGATTGCAAAATAAAATAGATTGGAAACTTATATGATAAAAGATAGACCCGGGGGCCATAGGTTTCACTAGTGGCTTCTCTCAAGATAGCATAAGTATTACGGTGGGTGAACAAATTACTGCCGAGCAATTGATAGAAAAGCGAATAATTATGAGAATATCTAGGCATGATCATGTATATAGGCATCACGTCCGTGACAAGTAGACCGACTCCTTCCTGCATCTACTACTATTACTCCACACATCGACCGCTATCCAGCATGCATCTAGAGTATTAAGTTCATAAGAACAGAGTAATGCATTAGGTAAGATGAGATGATGTAGAGGGATAAACTCAAGCAATATGATATAAACCCCATATTTTTATCCTCGATGGCAACAATACAATACGTGCCTTGCTGCCCCTGCTGTCACTGGGAAAGGACACCACAAGATTGAACCCAAAGCTAATCACTTCTCCCATTACAAGAAAGATCAATCTAGTAGGCCAAACCAAACTGATAATTCGAAGAGACTTGCAAAGATAAACCAATCATACATAAAGGATTTCAGAGATGAATCAAATATTGTTCATATATAAACTTGATCATAAACCCACAATTCATCGGATCTCAACAAACACACTGCAAAAAGAGTTACATCAAATAGATCTCCAAGAAGATCGAGGAGAACATTGTATTGAGATCCAAAGAGAGAGAAGAAGCCATCTAGCTAATAACTATGGACCCAAAGGTCTGAAGTAAACTACTCACACATCACCAGAGAGACCATGGAGTTGATGTAGAGGCCCTCCGTGATCGATGCCCGCTCCGGCGGAGCTCCAGAAAAGGCCCCAAGATGGGATCTCTTGGGTACAGAAGGTTGCGGCGCTGGAAATAGGGTTTCATGGTGCTCTTGGTTGTTTTCAGGGTATATGAGTATATATAAGAGGAAGAAGTAGGCCGGTTGAGCTACGAGGGGCCCACGAGGAGGGAGGGCGCACCCAGGGGGTAGGCGCGCCCCCCTGCCTCGTGGACTCCTCGTTTGTTTCTTGACGTCCACTCCAAGTCCTCTGGATCACGTTTGTTCCAAAAATAACTCTCCTGAAGGTTTCATTCCGTTTGGATTCCGTTTGATATTCCTTTTCTGCGAAACACTGAAATAGGCAAAAAACAACAATTTGCACTGGGCCTTGAGTTAGTAGGTTAGTCCCAAAAATAATATAAATGTGTAAAATAAAGCCCATTAATATCCAAAACAGATAATATAATAGCATGTAACAATCAAAAATTATAGATACGTTGGAGACGTATCACGTAGAAACTTTCTTTTCTTATTACGATGATTTTCCACTTCACTCTGAAATTCTTTGAACTTTTCAAATTTTTTACACTTTATGTTTCATCAAGTAGATATACCCATATCTGCTCAAATCATCTGTGAAGGTCAGAAAATAACGATACCCGCCGCGAGCCTCTACACTCATCGGACCGCATACATCAGTATGTATTATTTCCAATAAGTCAGTTGCTTGCTCCATTGTTCCGGAGAACCGAGTCTTAGTCATCTTGCCCATGTGGCATGATTCGCAAGCATCAAGTGATTCATAATCAAGTGATTCCAAAAATCCATCAGCACGGAGTTTCTTCATGCGCTTTACACCAATATGACCTAAACGGCAGTGCCACATATAAGTTGCACTATCATTATTAACTTTGCATCTTTTGGCTTCAATATTATGAATATGTGAATCATTACGATCGAGATTCAATAAGCCATTTATATCGAGTGTATGATCATAGAAGGTTTTATTCATGTAAATAGAACAACAATTATTCTTTGACTTAAATGAATAACCGTAATGCAATAAACATGATCCAATTGTAACTTCCCAAATTTTCAATTTGGAATGTTATACACTAGATCATCATTGCATATCATATTTATTTGCATTTTGGTTGATCCTAGAAATTCTACACAACTCAAGAACCCTCGGAGAGAGTTGGGATTTCGTTATTTTCATATTTGAGTTTTCTCAAATTTTGAAAATAGGATCATTTGATTTTATTTATTTTATCTTCAATTATTTCTATTATCAAAATATGAGAGAGGGAATAAAATGCCTTTCCCAAAATAAAGAAATATTGAGGATTTAATAAAAAAATCAAATAAGACTTTATTTTGGATTTTTTTGCTATTTTATTTGAATTTAGGAAAAATGCATGTTTTTCAAATTGCATTTAGGCCCCAAATAAATGTTCATCCTGTGCGGCTTGATTTTAGAACCCGGGGAAAATTTATTTCGGGATTTTTGGAGTCCGTTTAGTATTCCTTTTGTTTTTTTCCTGAGTGTAATTATTTAAAAAAAATCCGAACCGACCATGGGCCGTGTCCGGCCAGGACTCCGCCTGGCCGGGGGGCTTTGTATAGTGCCACCCGGGCCGCCCCAGCCCATAGCCGCCGCCGCCCCAACCCTAGCTGCCCCGCGCCGCCCGCCC